>NC_088296.1:11561318-11680745 GCF_032854445.1 Liolophura sinensis | reverse complement strand
CATATCCCAGAATCATGGATTTTGCAGCGTCTACAATACATGCACGTGTACGTATGAAATCTCAATTTATGTGATTACCTCCTCCGCAGTGGCTTATCTGGAGGCTGTAGACTTGTCTCCGCCACACACAAGTGGTCGTATCTAGAGTACATTGTAGTTAAGGTCTCCATCACTTTTACTCGTATCTTCAATCACAGTTATTATACAGCCAATAATGTAGGGCTCGTTATTTCTTATCAACAGTTATTATGGAAGTCTTCCTGATGATAAGGTCTGTGAGAGTTCATTTTTCATATTTAACCTAATAGAGATCACACTTATTCCACCGTCCTGAACAACTGGATGACTGCCCAAATGCCCCCGCGTCCTACTGCATCATGTCATTCTGATCATTGATAGGTTGAAATAAATGTTATGCATTTCTATTGATACTGCTCCCGGCAAGCAAGCAATCAGGCAGGCAGGCAGGCATGCCGTCACATCCTCAGTGTTCAGCCTCTAACTCTCTCGATGATTCATTCCGACCCTGTTTTAGATCCGACTTTTGCCTGTCCATCAAGGAGGGTGAGGTCATCGCCCTGATGGTTTTTGCCCGTCACCACCGTAAATGATTTGATCCAAAACTAATTGCCAATCGTTAGCTGGGATTTTTGTTGTTTTATTTTGAGGTTGTTCCTGTGGTGACTTTTACTGTTTACGGTTGCTGTGTGTCAAATTTCCCCCCCCCCCCCCCCCTCCGGCAATTTTTGATCATTTTCTTAAGTACATGTATGGAATTGTATACATTATACACCCTAAACACAAGATCAAGGTGCATTTTGGATGTTGGTCTAAATGTGATGGGATGGGGTGTCATGTCGGAACTGATGGGATGGGGTGTCCTATTGGGACATTATGGGATGGGTTGTCTTGTCGGATCATGATGGGAGGGGTTGTCCTGTTTGGACAGTATGGGATTGGGTGTCATGTCGGATCATGATGGGAGGGGGTGTCCTGTTGGGGACATTATGGATGGGGCGTCATGTCGGATCATGATGGGATGGGGTGTCCTGTTGGGACATGATGGGATGGGGTGTCTTGTCGGATCATGATGGGAGAGGGTGTCCTGTTGGGACATTATGGGATGGGGCCGTCATGTCGGAACATGATGGGAGGGGGTGCCCTGTCGGAACATGATGTGAGGGGGGTGTCTTGTCAGGACATGTTGCGACATGAGGGGGAGGGGTGTCATGTTGGGTGTCCTGAGAGTGATGATAAAGTGAGGCATATTGGGACTTTTCAGCTTTAAGGAACAGCTATTAAAATAATGTGGTCCTAATATAATATAACTGAAATAATGTTACTGATAATTGACATTAACTTTTGACAGAGAAAGTTTTTAACAGAGAAAAATGGAGAAGTTGTTAATAATGAGTAAAATATGATTTTATACTGTAATTATGGTTTACTGTTGACAATCCAGAAGACTTCCTCACTCTGCTAAGTTTTTAGAAAGGTCTTTGATAGCTGTTTCTGATTGTTTGACTTTTTGTTTCATGCGTAAAATGTCCTCGAGGCAGTGCGAATTATTAATATGATAATTACATAATGCAAGCCATATTGGAGCCGCTATATTTGTCGATTTATGCTCATAACTGCTTCTCTTCGATGACATTATGACTGTTAAAGTCTGCCGTTATCCTAGTGAAGATTTAATCAGTTATCTTGCTGGAGAACGGCAGATTGAAATAACGGGCGTCGGAAAATTAGGCAATAAAGCAGATTGCGGGGCTGGGTAGCTCAACGTGTCGTTTTGAAATAGAATTTGATTACACATAGCATAAGAATTTCGGGAAGAGAAACGGGAACTGGTCATTGAGGATGGAAGGGTTGCGACAAAGATTTACTGGATGGGGGGAAGAATGGGCGAGTCAAGTTTAATCACGAACGGTTTACGGCCGACTGATGCGATGGCTATTGGCATGAGGAACCACGACAACAAAACATTCCACTAGATCGCATCGCCGGGGGGAAATTTTAACCAAAGGAACCAAAAAAAAAAAAAAAACTGCCTTCTTTCCCGAGAAATTTCCAAGTCGAAACCGTCATTCTTGTTTTGTAGCCATTTCCTTCAATTTCTTCATTTCCTGTCTGCGCGGACGTCGCTCGTAAAATATCCCTCGTAACTACGCGCCAGAGCGCCCCAACAAGCGCCTTGCGCTAGTGTAGCCTGATTAAATAGATGTTAATTGTATTGATTAATCAGCAGTGTGCGTTCAGGGTACTTTATAAAACTCAAGTGGCCCCCGTTTTTGTGGCAGTCTCCCTGAAGGCTTTCAGACGCGTACGCTGTGTGTTTTCTAAGCTTGTCAAGATGTTCCTCAGTGGCTGTCACTATAAAGATACAGTCTGATGCAGCAATAGCAAAAAAAAATTGTTGCAACAGCTAAAATCTACTAGTCCGGAAAATCCAAGAATACAATTTGACAGTTTAGAGCTTTAGCTTAGTTTTTCCATGCTTTCCACGTTCAAAGTTTAGTCATCAGGATTAGGTTATTGTCCAATATCAGTAGTACATGTGTGTTGTAAGTTACAAGGCGTTTTGTTGGCGTCCACATGAGACGAGAAGTGAGTGAGTGAGTGCTTGGGGTTTAACGTCGTACTTAACAATTTTTCAGTCATATGACGATGATGGAATCCTTAGAGTGCATGTAATGTGCCTCCTTGTGCAGTGTTCAAGTGATAAAGGAAAAATTTTAGCTGTGAGTGAGTGAGTCAGTGCTTGGGGTTTAACGTCGTACTTAACAATTTTTCAGTCATATGACAATGAAGGAATCCTTAGAGTACATGTAATGTGCCTCCTTCTTGCAGACGGATTTCCATCACTTTTGTATCTAGTGCTGCTTCACTGAGACGCCTTACGAGGGCAAGTAAGCTGCCCGCCCGAGCCATTATACTGGTATGGGTCAACCAGTCGTTGCACGCTTAACGCCAAGCGAGGAAGTTACAACTTCCTTTTTTAAGGTCGTAGATGTGACTCGACTCTGGATTGACCCTGGATCTACCGCTCCCGAAGCGGACGCTACCAACTGTGCTATCGGGATCCGGTTATGAGAAGAGAACCAATGCTGACATTGCTCTATTATGCATGTATGTTGATAGAGAAAACAAAGGTTTAACATTTTTCAAGTGCCATATGTTACTTGGTTCTGATGAATTGTCCACAGGCCAATTAAAAGTTTTTTTGTGCAGTTTGATTAATTTCTGAACAGAAATGCTTCAGTGTTGACATCAATACTATCATTTTGAGGCCTTGATGTGCTTTTCTGTGAGTAATTTTTTACATACCAACACTTGAAGTGAAATATGATAATTGTTATCATATTTGGTCACTTAGGCCTCCATTGCATTGTCACTGTATCTATGTGTATGTCTTTAATTGGTAGAACTTCCATTGCAAATCTCTGCTTACGGTTTATTTAGTCCAGTACAAAAGACATTCCCTTTAATACTGCCTTAATCTCCACACCCAACTAATTTCTCATTTAACGGCCTTTAACCCTGAACAAGGTCACCCTCTGGGAGCCCTGTGTTATTAAGCCATATGGCAGTGTTAAAGCAATAAAGGGCAGCCTCCAGCTGTTGTGGTGTTAAGGTTGACCCACAATTGTAGTAGTGATCATAACCCAAGCTGGTGGTTTGGTAGACAGTTAAACTTTGATTTTTCTCTTCTCAATACACTGAATGCATTTACAGTTTGTAACATTTGCTTCAGTGAAGATCAGTTTTGTATACAGTTACCTGTAGGTTTAAAATCCCCTGGTGAGCAGACCACTGAAGGTCGAAATTGCAGTCAAAATCATGTAAAATGTTGGGAAGGTGTATTTCAGCGTAATGACCCAGAAGCCTCTCACCAATGCAGTCACTGTGAGCTCATGTCCAGCTCATGCTGGCTACCTCTCCAGTCATAAGTGGGAAAGTCTGCCAGCAACCTGCGGATGGTTGTGGGTTTTCTCCCACAATAATGTTGGCCGCATGTGAAATATTCTTGAGTACGGCGAGTATGGAGCATTATTACATGTACATGTATATAATTCTTCAACCTGTGATTTTCAACCACATTTGCGACCAATATTATGAAATATTCTGAGAGGACTATGGAGTGTAGAAAAATGATTTGCACAGTTTTTTTTAAACCTTTTATCTTTAATCGCACAACCATTTTTAACATGATTTTCATAATAATTGTTTGCATAAATTCCACTGAACCAAGTTCTTTAGTGTATGATAAGGTTGAAGATTTATTTTTTATATATACAGATATGAAATATTGAAGATCTAGAGTCATTTTAGTTCAGGAAAATCTTTGGGCCAAACTGTATCAAGCTGTATTAAAACTAACACAAATAAGATGGTTTGTAACTGATGAAATGTTTAGTTTTCAAGCAAATGTGTCTTTCATTTACAGCTTTTAGAAAGTATTGATTTGAGTTGCATCGAGTAAGGTATCATTATATTATAGAATGCACGGCCACAGTGTCGCCTGTAAAGATTGGGATCAGAACTTTGGATTTTTATGGGTCAATCGGTGAGAATCGCCAGAGGCCCATTGTAGAGGCGTGAAAAAGTGTGTAGAAATTGCCTGAGGTAGTTTCACCCAAGTACGCCGTGTCAATGCGCTTAAACGAAATAGACCGTGTGTTATGGTGGAATATTAGCTTCCTTTCGTGATGTTTTCTGCATTGTTTTGTTGGTATTTACATGATACGATAATGCATTGAATAAGAATTTTAATCATATTTGGAGTGGTGCTTTCATGTATTATTCGCTTAGTTTCGTGTCGCGAAAGGTTGTCGAATACCCTTGTGCTACTTTGATTATCATGATGATAAATGTCACCTACCCATCAATACCTCGATTGCCTGTGATACGTACATAGCAAAAAAGATTTACACCCAGTAAGGTAGTATTTAGGTCTACCTTATGGCAATAGAGTGCTTCGTTAGTCACCAAAATGGTGAAAGTGAAGAGTGTGGAACTAGATGGCGGATATGCCATTTGACATTGAACTCAGTGCTACAGATAAGGGGTGTGCAGGCATAAATGTGGCTTAAAAAGTAGATGATATGCTTCTAAAATTAAAACAGAGTGTACTGAATACACATGATAATTTGCGTGTACGCCTAAATTCCTGACATGCAAGATTTAAAGCGAACAGTCCTGTCAGAATCAAAAGTAGATCTCCAAAGCAGTATACATATGTGACGCTATCCACAACATGTTAGTTTTCAGAAACTGAAGGTTACAGCAAAGGATTATGTACCACTACCTACAGCCGTGGAGAGTGACAACTGTGATATTTGTATCTGTGACGTTCTGAACTGTACAATGTAAGGACCAAAACATTGTATTGTGTTATGATATGTGGCCTTGATCTGTTGCCACATATGGCAGTGGTAAAAATAATGAAGATTTCCATACTCACACTAACTGAACAAATAAAAATGGTAACAACTTAGTTCCAAAAAAAAAAAAAATCTACAGTCTTACAGTATATCATAATATGACCCAGGTCCGCCATTACAGACAAAATATCTGATAGGCCCTTTGTAGGTGGAGAAGACCAATGAATTGTACTAAAAGACAATTGGTCATTAGTTACAAGAAAAATAAAAATACATATAGAAGAAGGGCAACAAACCCATTTCACAGCCCATGGGCTCTAGTTTAATAGATACATATGTAAACTTGATTTGATAGGTGTTTATGTGGTACTCAAGAGTATTTCACGTTTACAAGAGTGTTGTCTCAGCGAAGCAGCACTAGGTAAAAGAGCGATGGAAATCCGGTTATATTCTCAGCTTTACATATACATGTATTTAACCTAACTTTTAGTGAATTCTGACCTAAATGTTTTTAGTCGTGTTAGAGTGTCACTGTATGGAATAGATAATTTTTGGCGGATTTGTAAATCTAAGTGCAGTTCATCACGATATTACCTAAGTGGCGTCAAATTGCACAAATACTCAGATATTTATCCTTGCTAGTCACACATAAATTCACTCACCAATCACCCTCTCTTCCTCACAAATTTCAGCAGCTGTTCAGAAGACAATCTGATGTTCAAAATTACCCAACCAGCTCATACTCTTTCGATCTCCATGTAGCTTTTCTAACTTCAAATCTATCCACACATTTCATCAGATCATTGGCCCCAAGGGAGTGGAATAGGCTTCCTCCAAACCTCAAAGTAATCAATATCACTTCTTTATTCAAATTCAGGTTAAAAGATTTTTTAATTAACAATATTTGATCCAAATTAGTCATACCATCTGCGAGACAGAAGGTGTCACACAAAATATTATTCACACTATTGTATAGTTAACTTAGGTTTTTGTAGTGTTACATTTCTATGTGAGTTTTTTCCCAAGTAAATTTGTTTTTTTTTTTTGTTAATACAATTGTTCACTAATTATCGCTTCTCACCAAGCATGTATTATTATTTGATAATAATGAGTGAGGGATAGGACAAATCCCTCAGACTTTATTCCAGCAATTTACGAGATATATCATTATATATATATTTACATATGGTGAATAAACATTCAATTAAAAAAAAATCATAATCATTTATTAACTTCATTGCAGCAGTGTTTTATTGTGAAATGTAAAAATGGGACAGGATTCAAAACTCGCCATTCACATTTTAATTGTTGACACGTTAACTTAACGAGTAAATTTGTTTGTGCTGATTGAAAATAAGGGTGACATATGCACGTATGTTGAAGCATTTGGTTTGGTTTTTGACATACCTGATGTACAGGTAAAACCAAACTGGGCAGTGTTAAATATTTAAGCAGGTAGTATATTAATATGTCTTCAGGGTGTATGTGCTTCATCCCAGTTAGCATCCGTGGACATATTAATAATGGTGGATATGCATGAAACAGACTGCTGGCCGATTATCGTTCATTTTGACAACCCAGACGCTTTTTATGTCTCCGGTGATTTATGTGCACTTGTCAAATATTTGATGGCACACTTTATTAAGAGGGAAAGTCTGGGGCAATGCTACAAGGTATTGTGGTGACAAAAAGCTTGGGGTTTGGAGAGAAAAGGGCTGGGTGCATGGATACCCCAGGGGACGGGTGAGAGGGTGAATGTTTTGTTTGGGCCCTCCAAGAGTTTTTCTTAGCCCCAGGCTGTGAGACCTTACCTATAATCCTCTCTTTGTGATGGGTGACAGGATCAGTGCATGATACCCCCCCTGGGGCCATAGTCTACAACTCTCAATAGACAGTGTCCCACACAATAACATTGGCTTGAAGAGCCTGTTCTCTCCCCCCACCCCTTAACTGCTGCAGTGCATCTCACAGCTCGAGGCAGGGTTATTGTCTGCCTAACTGGCAGTAAGGCGAACAGACGCGCCGCTCAGATGTGATCAGCTGATTCGGATAAAGAGCTGCGGATCGGTGGGCCCAGTATCAGTCAGCATTGACAGATGGCCGAGTCAGATGTGTGGAGGAGAAGGTCGGAGATAGCTGTTCCTGGTAAAGGAGAATCTTGGTGGCACAGACAGGATACCCCTCTATTCATTGCGTTAAAAGAGTTTTGCTGGAGACTGGTGGATGTTGCCAGGCTTCTGGTTTTAATTACTAGACAAGCTGATGGGATGGAAATGTGCTTCATGTACCTGGGAAATAGTTAAAAGTTAGTATTGTGGACTTAAAATTGTCCTGACTTCCAGCGTGATGGAATAATTAAGTGAATCGTTTGTTGTGGAAAACTGCTTGAAGCGTAGGATAATTGACTGTTCGTGGTGTTAAAAGACTTCATTAGAGGAGGTCGAACAGCACAGGTCTTTCCCCTGAATCTGAAGCCACTTGCATCCTCTCGGATGGCTGGAAAACATTGTGTGATAAGCAGGACTTGAAATGAACTGCTTCAGTGATGTTTGTGCCTTTACTTGTGAAAGCTTCATCTTAGACTTTGTGCACAGTTTTCATCTGGAATAGGATAAAATTGTAGTACCCTGTGAATAG
Source organism: Liolophura sinensis (assembly GCF_032854445.1). NCBI lineage: Eukaryota > Metazoa > Mollusca > Polyplacophora > Chitonida > Chitonidae > Liolophura > Liolophura sinensis. Next base: position 11,672,724 of record NC_088296.1, on the reverse strand, counting down.
GGAAGTAACACAGTTATCATCTGGAAAACGATGGATTTTAGGTCACTGTAAATAGGGATGTACCACAGTTGTCATCTGAAATACGATGGATTTTAGGTCACTGTAAATAGGGATGTAACGCAGTTATCATCTGGAAAACGATGGATTTTAGGTCACTGTAAATGGGGATGTAACACAGTTATTATCTGGAAAACGATGGATTTTATGTCACTGTAAATAGGGATGTACCACAGTTATCATCTGGAAAACGATGGATTTTAGGTCACTGTAAATAGGGATGTAACACAGTTATCATCTGGAAAACGATGGAGTTTAGGTCACTGTAAACAGGGATGTACCACAGTTATCATCTGGAATACGATGGGTACTTTGAGTACTTTGCAGTTCTGCATTGTCCATGCAGGATTCATCTACATGTAGGAGCAATCAGTGGACATACTGGAAGGATTACCTGCAAAGCTGTTCAAGTTTTTCTTCAACTTCTGGAATTGGTTAGCCTTTTCATGAATGGATTAACAACAAAGTTAGTACTGGGAAGTGATATGAAGTCTGAACCATTTTCTGGCCTCACTGATTGACCTCACTGATTGACCTCAGGATGGTTTATGAATATTCATGGAGTGGTAGGATTTAAATTTAACACAGGTAAACTGAACGGATAGTTACACCACCATTTAATATGTCAGGTAAACTGAACGGATAGTTACACCACCATTTAATATGTCAGGTAAACTGAACGGATAGTTACACCACCATTTAATATGTCAGGTAAACTGAACGGATAGTTACACCACCATTTAATATGTCAGGTAAACTGAACGGATAGGTATACCACCATTTAATATGTCAGGTAAACTGAACGGATAGGTATTCCACCATTTAATATGTCAGGTAAACTGAACGGATAGTTATACCACCATTTAATATGTCAGGTAAACTGAACGGATAGTTATACCACCATTTAATATGTCAGGTAAACTGAACGGATAGGTATTCCACCATTTAATATGTCAGGTAAACTGAACGGATAGTTATACCACCATTTAATATGTCAGGTAAACTGAACGGATAGTTATACCACCATTTAATATGTCAGGTAAACTGAACGGATAGGTATTCCACCATTTAATATGTCAGGTAAACTGAACGGATAGGTATTCCACCATTTAATATGTCAGGTAAACTGAACGGATAGGTATTCCACCATTTAATATGTCAGGTAAACTGAACGGATAGGTATTCCACCATTTAATATGTCAGGTAAACTGAACGGATAGTTATACCACCATTTAATATGTCAGGTAAACTGAACGGATAGTTATACCACCATTTAATATGTCAGGTAAACTGAACGGATAGGTATTCCACCATTTAAGATGTCAGGTAAACTGAACGGATAGTTATACCACCATTTAATATGTCAGGTAAACTGAACGGATAGTTATACCACCATTTAATATGTCAGGTAAACTGAACGGATAGGTATTCCACCATTTAATATGTCAGGTAAACTGAACGGATAGTTATACCACCATTTAATATGTCAGGTAAACTGAACGGATAGGTATTCCACCATTTAATATGTCAGGTAAACTGAACGGATAGTTATACCACCATTTAATATGTCAGGTAAACTGAACGGATAGGTATTCCACCATTTAATATGTCAGGTAAACTGAACGGATAGGTATTCCACCATTTAATATGTCAGGTAAACTGAACGGATAGGTATTCCACCATTTAATATGTCAGGTAAACTGAACGGATAGGTATTCCACCATTTAATATGTCAGGTAAACTGAACGGATAGTTATACCACCATTTAATATGTCAGGTAAACTGAACGGATAGTTATACCACCATTTAATATGTCAGGTAAACTGAACGGATAGGTATTCCACCATTTAAGATGTCAGGTAAACTGAACGGATAGTTATACCACCATTTAATATGTCAGGTAAACTGAACGGATAGGTATTCCACCATTTAATATGTCAGGTAAACTGAACGGATAGTTATACCACCATTTAATATGTCAGGTAAACTGAACGGATAGGTATACCACCATTTAATATGTCAGGTAAACTGAACGGATAGTTATGCCACCATTTAATATGTCAGGTAAACTGAACGGATAGGTATTCCACCATTTAATATGTCAGGTAAACTGAACGGATAGGTATACCACCATTTAATATGTCAGGTAAACTGAAAGGATAGTTATGCCACCATTTAATGTGTCAGGTAAACTGAACGGATAGTTATACCACCATTTAATATGTTGGAGCTATATGATTTAGTAATGCCCTATACCGAAACTCAAGTTTTGTTAAGGTATACCCAAAAATTTTATGTCATTATAGGCCTTTAAAGTTTATATATGATACGTAAAGTACCCTAAATGACCATAAATTTCGTCCATAATTAACTTGCCCATTTTTTTCTGATTTTGAGAGCTCAACTGATTTTAGAAAGGTGTTTGGAGGTTTGTATTGAACATGGGACGATATTCTACCGGAAAATTCAAAATTTCAGCACCAAAAATAATTTTAAAAAATGACATTTATTTGCCTGTAAAAATGCACTTTCGTGGGGCAAAGTTTTAGGTCATTTAGAGCACTTGTGAGAACTGTTGTGGTGTAAAACTGATTTTTCACTCTACAGGTACGTTTGTTTCTTACTTTCAGGAAATATATGTAGATGATCATAGGTGACTTAATTGTGCTTAATTACATTTACATGTTGAATTTAAATTTAAATTTACAATTTGTGTAAGGTAGGCCTACATGTGAAATTGTCTTGTGGTTTAAAACTCCTTTTTCATTATATGTCGTGTACTTGCATTTCTTGCTTTCAGGAAGTTTGTGGTTGTAGTTGTTAAATTAATGAGGAGATTGAATTGTGCTAAATTAGATTTCCGAAATCTAAACACATCTTGTGTCAAATGCCAGCTTTATGGCCATTTGCGCATCATTTTGACACAGATTGCCAGGAAATAATTTCACCTTAGGCAAAGACCAAATTTAGACAAAATTGGTCGCATTTATCATCATCTTTGCCAAGTCTTGAATCGAGACAGAATTAACCAAAATTTACAGTGACGCTATTTCCATTCTAAATTGACCAGTGGTGTTTGACCAGTTATCAGAGGAAAGCGGACGACTCAGACGGTGAACAACTGCTACCCATTCATCAGGGAATTAGGCCAGTCAGCTTGAGAGAACCCTCATGGCCTCCCACTGCAACATTTGCCGACCTCAGATCACTTTTTGTTTGGGTGCCAGAGCTTGACGAGGTGCAGATCAAGTCTAACTCAATCCGGGAGATTTTTCACCTGTGGGGGATTTTTTTTTTGCTGCACTCAAGAACTGGGATTTGCCAGTGAAATCAACAGCAGGAAAACTTCTGCTTTTCTTGGATGTTTTGGGTTTCCTAGATGCAACTCATTGCTCATCGACTTCTTTCATTGAAGGAACCTGGATCATCTGAGGAGCGAACTCAGTCAGGAAAAGCATGTTCTGGATCTTCTTCTTCTCCAAGAGAAGTTTTCTAAGTTAGGTCCTTAGCTTGTCGAAAGAAAATAATGACGATAAATTCTTTGGACACTTTTTTACCTGTACAGGAACAGGGAAATTGGTTACAAACATGCAAGAAACGGTCAGACGAGTTGTGTTAGCGTTATTTTTATTACACAGGTAATTACTCTTTTCCTGGAATAGAACAACTTATCTTCTCTTCATAGAGATAAACCAAGAGCTAAGCTCTCAGAGTGGGGCAGTAATTGATGTATGCGACTTAAAACAACAGCGGTAAAACGTCTGTGGAAAAAAGACATAAATTCGCTAAAGCAAGTAGACGGAGGGTAATTCGAAAAGAAGAATCTGTGCTGTGTTTTTTTTTTCTTCTTTCCTCTTGGCATTTTTGATTTACAGCAATAGTGGATGTATCCGAGGTGAACAGACATAAATTTACCAACATGAGCCAGCATTTTCCCAGAGAGTAGAGGAACCAATCTGTTCTACAAAGAACCCTCAGTTTTTTCTTTTGTTGAGGGTTGGTTATCTCTTGTCTGCCAAAGAAAGGAAACTTGTGAAGTTCATGTAATAAGTTGACATTACACTTACAAAAACCTGTTGATGTAGTGACAGGCGACACAAGGAACTAATGAAAACAACAACAACACTTCAGATTGCACCGTTTATGGCGAAGTTGATCGTTTTGTGGTGATTTGTGAAGACAGGAGGCCTTGTTTCCCAGCTACTTCATTTTCTTTTTTTTTTTCAGAATGCTGGATGTATAAATGCATGTTCGTGTATGCAGGTTTCATCTTGTAGAATTTCATATCAGACAGAAGTATGTAAAGCAGTTTCACAAGCAACATGAATGTATAAATGAATTTACATACATGTGCTTACACACACAGTGCATAATACTGTTCATTTGTGACCATTTTCCATAGCAATTCATCAGATTACATAAGTACATTCAGACCGTCCATTTGCCAGGAAGCTGCTTGTCTGCATTAAGCTGTCCTACTGGGAGCATAAATAGCGATCTGCACTCAAAAACAGCATACGATAAAATTCTACGAGGGCTCCTCTGGCTCAAACTGGAGAGTGGATAGTATACAGAGTGTCAGATAATTGCCATTACACAGATACTGTGTGATATCTCTGCATCAACATCCTCCCAGGCTCTGTGTTGATATTTAAAACGGCCTGCTAAGGTGCTTATTTTGCAAGCGTCTGCGCTTGTGTGTATATGTAATGGCCTCCTCTTTGCGCTCATTTGATGAACAGACATTACTGGTAGATCAAAAAAGGCCTGATACACTCTAAAAAAGATACGGTAACATATTTTCCCTAGCAGGGTGGTATGTTAATGCTTTAAACAGATTCTTCATTCTTAAACATGTGTGTCTTGGCTTGTGTGCATGTTAATATCAAAGCTATGTATCGCTCATTTGAGGGACAAGTCTGCTGTTAGATCTGCCAGACACTTCAGTATTTTTATAGCTCTTCACTTTCTGAGAAGATAGATAGACCTGTAGAGTTTAATAGATTTGGTGATAAACTAATAACAGCTGGATGTTAACGACTCACTTTGAGAAACTGCATTTTATTTATTTATTTATTTATTTGATTGGTGTGTTACGCCGTACTCAAGAATATTTCACTTATACGAGGGCGGCCAGAATTATGGTGGGTGGAAACCGGGTAGAGCCCGGGGGGAAACCCACGGCCATCCGCAGGTTACTGGAAGACTTTCCCACCTACGGCCGGAGAGGAAGCCAGCATGAGAAACTGCATCAGGGGCATACCGGCATGGGGTGTTCTAGTATATGGTATGATTCAAGGTACAGTATTGCCTGAGTCTCTTCACATTTAAGAAGAAGGATTAATGCAAGTCTGTGATCAAGGATTAATGCAAGTTTGTGATCAAGGATTAATGCCAATAGGGGATTTAGGTCATCTTCTGGAAAAGGATTTTATTATCCTAGTATCTGTACTGGATTCAAACCAGTGTTATTAATGAATTTATCCTATGAAACGACGAAGGATTCATACTACTCTCTGGATAAGGAACGATTTTATCCTGAAACCAAGGATTATTACAAACCTCTATACAAAGATTCACAGTGACTGAAAACCGAAGATTATTACAAACCCCTGGATAGGGATTTACTCCAACCTGAAACCAAGGAATATTACAAACTGCCAGATAAGGATTGACTGTAACCAGAAACCAAGGATTATTACAGTCCTCTGGATAAGGATTGACTGCAGCCTGAAACCAAGGATTATATAATTATGTACCTGTGGATAGAGATTGACTGTAAACTGAAACCAAGGATTATTATGAACCTCTGGATGAGGATTGACCGCAGCCTGAAACCAAGGATTATTACGGACCTGTGAATGAGGATTTACCGCAGCCTGAAACCAAGGATTATTATGAACCTGTGGATGAGGATTTACCGCAGCCTGAAACCAAGGATTATTACGAACCTGTGGATGAGGATTTACCGCAGCCTGAAACCAAGGATTATTACGAAGCTCTGGATGAGGATTTTTACCATCCAATGACTACTGACTTATGCCACCCTCTCGATAGAAATTTCCGCCATGCTGCCCATTCTATCATTACTGATTCTTACCATCCAATTGACCCTTATTTGCTAATAACACAATTTTTAACATTCATGCTGCTTTGCAACATCCATTTGCCAGAGTATACTTATGAGTACGAAAGGTAGGGAAAATGTTGTGCGAGTGCAGACTGGATGCAAAACATGAGTATATTGTTAGGATGACAAGAAAAGCCATGTTGTGCTGAAAATGTTAAGAATTGCATAAACGGTTGACATGAAAAGATTATGATACCAATCTAATTCAATCAATTCATGCAGTCTAAGATGGAGGATTAATGCAAATTAAGCTGCATTGTGTTGAAAATGTTAACAGTTACAGTCATGTATATGGGGATGAATCTCATTGTCATATATCCTGAGCTCTTGTCCTAATGTTGCAATAGGATGAGATAATGTTCCAATAGGATGAGATAATGTTCCGGTAGGATGAGATAATGTTCCAGTAGGATGAGATAATGCTCCGTACTCCAAGCATTAACTGGCCTCAGGAAATACCGTTCGTGTACAGTGTTTGGATGACCTGAAAAGCTGCATTGTGCGGAAAACGCTAATAGTTAAAACTCCTGCATTTGTCTGAGGATGAATCTCATAGACAACAATGTATGTTTAGTGCTTGGCCGGATGTTGTATGATAGAACTGGGCCAGAGGATAACCGATCCCTTATGCTAGCAATGTGGTACCGAGTGTTGATTGGATTAATGAGGAGCTCTCCAGCCACATGTATGTTTAATGCTTTTATTTGGAGACATTGATGGATATTATCTCATTGTAGCCAATATACCAGCACTATCGAAGGAGAAGAGCTGGCCTGTGCTCTGTGTGAGACCAAGAGATATTGACATCCCTATGTGTAGTAGATCAGATGCATATGGTATTGTTACTGTATTTGTTTATGGACAATTTCTGCGGATCTGACCAATGTGAATACTAAATTCAAGAAGAGCTATTTGGACATGTGTCTGTAATAAGACAAACACTGGCAAGGATACAACTGCAGTCCAAGTGAATAAAGCAGATACCAAAATTAAAAGGGTCTGGGACAAGAAAATACAGAATACAGAAATAGTTTCCTGTTTTGCCGCTGGCAGATTCCAGACAGATTCCGCAACACTCTGTGTTGGCATAAGATACATGTCCATATGTATCTCTGGGAAGTATGTACTGAGTGACTCACACCCATATGTATATTGATCAGATGTGGATTTAGTGTTCACGGAACATCTCTGATACTTGACAGCCTTATAGGAACAAGCAAGTGTGGTCTGCACAGTCAGGTAGACATGTATATTGGTTAACAATAGCTGTCACAAGGTTTAACCAGGAATTTGGCCATGATTTTTAGTTATTTATTTATTTATTTGATTGGTGTTTTACGCCATACTCAAGAATATTTCACTTATATGATGACGGCCAGCATTATGGCAGAAGGAAACTTGGTGAAGACCTGGGGAAACCCATGACCATCCGCAGGTTGCTGGCAGACTTTCCAACGTACAGAATTTGGCCATTGTAAGTATTGCTTCTACTTGGTACTAAGGCGTAGGTACACAGAATGGAGGAGCTGAACAGTTTTAATGGCCGGTGTTTTCAGTACAGTATACAGGTTTTTGTAGATAAATAAAATTAGGAAAGCTGAAATAACATGCAGACTAGTTTTAAAGGCACTGCACATAAGTTGGTAGGATATACACCCTAATTCTTCAAACGTTTAAACTGCCTTTGCAACCAATATTTGGAAACATAACCTGAAATGTAGAGCATCATTTTCAGTATAATTGTATGCAAAAATTCCCCTAAAAAAAGTGCTTTCGTGGTTGAAAAGGTTGAAGATTTACAGCATATATACATGTGTATGTAAGATAATCAGTTTTCCTGTTTATATATACATGTACATAAACAAATTTCTATAAGACATTGACAAGACAGCAGCAAGGGACAGCCTCCCAGTAAGGCCATAGCTCTTGTTATGGGCTCCTTCTGCACCCCTATTGCGGCCGATTGAATTGACTGTACAACAAACCTTGTTTGCCCTTAATTGGCCAACCCTTGCCCATTTGGATGTTGGTTAACCCCACTGTTCATATTAGGCAGGCTCGAGGCCAGGACCAATTTTCTCGCTGAAGTTGCTGAAGTCTGCTGACTGATTTAAGAGGTACAGGAAAACATTGTAGAGGTTCGGACGTTTTCCCATCCCGGTCATTGACGTTGGTTTAATGGATGACAGTGTCTCCCCTGCCATACAGCTATCAGTGTTTTCCCTGATCACTCCGAGGCCTCTTCACAATCTCTCCAAATCCCCGCGCGTTTTAGCGGCTGTTTCGTTCGTGAACATAGAGCCATAGGATTGACTGTACTAGGGTTCAACTTTGGTGCGGCAATTTAATAGCATCCCTGCCAAATGGGATACAGTTAAGGATCGGCTTGATCATCGTATTCATACCCCCCACCCCCCCCCCCCCCCCACCCCGACAAGGGAGGTAATTTCCATGTTAGTTTAAGGCTCGAGGTTATAGTTATGTGTTTATGTGCACACTTGATATTATCATCGTGTTGACAGAGACTCATTGCTATTCCGGCTGTGAATAGGAGAAACCTGGCACTGGACATTTCCACAGTCTATATACATGTGTAACATGTATTGTCAGGAGTAATACAGAAGGATTTAGCACTCTGCTTCCAAATGAAGTAGGTGGCTTTTCGTGTTGAAGCTATTACCAGCCTAATGACTTGCAGATTTTCTGACCTGCCTTGATACGATCAGCATGAACGTTTATAAAATGTTCTCTAGGCAAACCCATGGAAAATTGGTCTCATAGATTTTGCTGCTGGTTCATGTCTGGAGAGAGGACCGTGCAGATGTTCATGCACTTCTGTGGACTTGAACACTGAGCGTTATTTGCTGTGGATGGAGATTTGGGATTCGTGAACTCACGTCACTGGATTACTGGTACATGTAGATGCATGGATGAATTTTTTTAGTGGAACTCCACTGGGTGAATTGAAGTCTGAAAGGAATTATTTCTGTTAAGGCCTGAGAGAATCACACTCGCATCAAGGGAACTGATGGAAATATGATTTGCAAAAGTGACTTACTCTTGTCTCATTTCCTGATGAATTTCACGAGTATGATGTCATTAAATTCTGTGATGATTCAAATTGTTGTTTTGTGGCTGAATGTGACATCATTTAAAGGTTACTTGTACAGTATTGTATAGCATTCATAAAAACAACCCCTTGGAAAAATTTAACTTGAACAAAGGTGTGCTGCTGACTTGAACAATAGTGTGCTGCTGATAATGAACAAAAGTGTGCTGCTGATGTGAACAAAGATGTGCTGCTGACTTGAACAATGGTGTGCTGCTGACGTGAACAAAGATGTGCTGCTGACTTGAACAATGGTGTGCTGCTGACTTGAACAAAGATGTGTTGCTGACTTGAACAATGGTGTGCTGCTGACTTGAACAACTTGCAGGCTGAAAATGAGAACAAGATAAATTTGCAACAGGAATTCCATTCAGCCATCTTTTCCTGTGAACAAAAATCATTCTGTCTGAAGGTACATCCTTGTACAATTTCATGGATATTACAGTAACTGGATAGCTGGATTGAATGAGCTACATGTACAAGGCTGGTCTTGGCCTGGATCCTAATGGATAACAAACCAGGAGAAGGCTAGTTAAGGTCCGACACACATTTCCAGGACAATAAAACAGTCAGCTGCCAAGTGGATGAGGGTTTGGCAGAGTACTAATGGAGGAGTGTTTGGTAGAGTTCGATCATCAAATTGACTCTCATCTGTGGGCTGAAAAACAATGGAAATTTTACACTGTTAACAAAAAAGAAAAAACAATTGAATAATGTGGGAAATTTTGAATTGAAAATCCAAGGTGAAGATGTATTTGTCGAAGGATTTGCCATGAAACTCTTGCGCATGTGAGAAAGTTGTAACCGTTCTCTTGGAGATTTCGCAGTTTGGGAGTTTTATGATCAGGTTTATGGCTTTTATGGCCCCTCAACATGTTTCAAGGGCCATAAACCAGAGGGAAACAAGTTCTTGTTGCAGCGAACACCTTTGTTGTTCCTTTCAGGGCTAGTGTGTGAATAGCATTGTGCATAATGTGCTGGGTTGTTTTTACAGTGTAGTTAACGGGATGTTCAAGAACTCGTTACGATGGCAGAATGAACTGCCGGGTTGTGTGAACTGTTTTATGATGGCATATGGTTAAGTCATATAGCTCCATTTATAGATTTATATAGAAGCTAGCTGTTCGTTTAGCGGTAATGCTTTGTGGCTTTGAACCAGAACTTGAATGTGTTGCAACCAGTTTTGGAGTTCTGCTACACAATAAGTTGGTTCAAATGCACTCTTTTCTTTTGTATGCCAAAAAATTTCGTCTTTTGTAGATGCGGAAGAAGACAGGACTGAATTTACCTTTTGTGTACGGGACTAAAAAGGACTAATTGCCTGGAAATTGCTGTGATTACATAGACCAGCAAGGAAAGTTTTGAAGACTCCTGTTTTTGGCGAACTTCGGCGTAACAGCCCAGTTCAGCAATGCGCCATCTGCTATGATTTATGGAATTGTGTACTTCGTGAGGGAACTTTCATTGGCACTTTGCCAGATTTGAGTCATTTTTTTGTTGTTGTTGTTGTTAATGTAGACTCAAAAATACCTCCTGAAAAACTATATCTCGTTTACCCTGTTTAAAAAAGGGGATGCTCATGTGACAGGTATTGATCTCCCTGGATACTGTTACATCATTTTCTAGATGCACGGACTATAAAATGGTCTGCAAATTACCCATGGCTTGACTGGACAGCAATCTAGAATATGATCATCGGAGTCACGTTGTGGAGTTACGGGTATGTTAATCGCATCATCGATACATGATCGTCGTTGTCACTGAGGGAAAAAATGCTTTGGCCGTTGTACTATAATGAGTGAAGAGGACCTGTATACCATGCGGGAAACGGGGAGCGTACCCCTGGTTGCCATGGTGACCAACGGCTGCTCCTCTCAGAGCTCCAGCCCGGATAGTCAGGTTGGTGCATTATGGGTAATAATGTCATAGCCTATCTGATTGATTAAGCAATGGTTTATTGTGGTTTCTTTTTTTTTTATTTTTTTGTGTTGCATGTACCGTAGATAATCAGGTAAATGTCATCAATATTATATTTTTAATATGAACCTTGGATTGATTAATTAATAATTATTAATTGATCAACAGGGTAATACATCTGTAGATTTGTTAATACATGTATGTAGTATCGTGCCCATTGGTTGATGAAAAACTTCAAAAAATTTCAGCTTTCATCCACGTGCTGTTTTTCCCCGTGTATTTTCAAGTCATGTACAAGTAACCATATATGTTGTCAAAAATTTGGTTTTAGAGCAAATATTAATACAAGGTACAGTATTTGCCCTGCATTGTGCACTGTTTATGATGGAGCAAAAGTTGTCTTGGTTATTAATTTGGAATTTTAAAGTTGATAATCCTGTATGTGTTCGTGTACTTGGCCCACATTTACATGATCGAATATTATTTAATACTCGATCAGTATGCATGGTAATGTCTCACAGTTACTTTGCGTTAAATCTTAATCTTAATGTACAGAGAAGCTGAAAATTTGACTGAAATGAGTTCCAATAGGTATTGTGGCTGTGTCACTGATTACAGGTATATGCTGTAGACCAGGTATCATCTGCTTGACCAGTTGTCCAGTTAGACATACTCATGGTTGATCAGCCTAGGTTTGGTCAGTCATGTGGTGATTGGTCAACACAATGTCCGCGCTGTATAAAGGCTTTACAGGACGGCCTTACTATTACAGTCACTACATGCTGTATTTGCCCTGAATTTCACCAAAAAGGAAATTCATTTGTAGAGGCAAATAATTGCAGTGAAATGCTAGTTTTGTGCATTGTTTCCAGTATGTTATCATCCCACAGGTACATTCTAAGCAAACTTGAAATTAAGCACCTTTCTGGGATGAATAAAATTCGGTAAATACGTCAGAAAATTTTAGACCATTTACAGCATTTTATTTGATGAAGTTATCATCTTTTTGCCCTCACAATTTACATGTACATTGTCCCTTAAGTAACCACTCGAGGATGCATTGGTTACCAGAGTGGAATTATTTCTCATGGCTGCCATGACAACAGAATTATTTGACTTTGGTGTTTATGAGTCTTCAGTGATATATTATCGATTTTGAAATGAGAATGGGCTATTATGAGAATTAGACCAAAGAAATAGTCTCAGGAAAAGCTCAAAAAGTCAGGGTATTTTTTTATTTTTATTTTTTGTTGAAATCTTGATCCTTATTGGAATATTACAAACTGTTGAATCTCACTTGAGAGCTTGTTTGACTTGGCTGGGTATATAGAGCATCCAATCAATGCTTGCACGTTTTATGGCAGAACAAATTTATCTGGAACCCATTTATCATGGAGCACATTATCAGTGGGGTGTATGACCGACTGGGTTAATGTGAGGTCATCAGTGTTCAGGGGAGGGGATTTGAGGGGGGGGGAGGGGGGAGCTTAACGAGTCATACAGTGTGTACATGTATGTAACTACCGTAACTATGCACACTGTACTGAGATAATTACCGGGTATCTGTATCTCATAGTGAGATATGTAAGTGGCTGGCATGCATGTATGTCTACTGTGATTGTAAATTATCACCGTCTTGTGGTGGGACATGTACATATGTAACTGTGACTGGCATACATATACTTTTACTGTGATAATTATCTATGTCTTGTAGTGGGATACATACGCTGTCACTGGCATATGTCTACTGTGACAATTATCTGTGTCCTGTAGTGAGATACATACACTGTCACTGGCATATGTCTACTGTGATAATTATCTGTGTCTTCTAGTGGGATACGTACACATGCCACTGGCATATGTCTCCTGTGATAATTATCTATGTCTTGTAGTGGGATACATACACTGTCACTGGCATATGTCTACTGTGACAATTATCTGTGTCCTGTAGTGAGATACATACACTGGCATTGGCATATGTCTCCTGTGATAATTATCTATGTCTTGTAGTGGGATACATACACTGTCACTGGCATATGTCTACTGTGATAATTATCTATGTCTTGTAGTGGGATACATACACTGTCACTGGCATATGTCTACTGTGACAATTATCTGTGTCCTGTAGTGAGATACATACACTGTCACTGGCATATGTCTACTGTGATAATTATCTATGTCTTGTAGTGGGATACATACACTGTCACTGGCATATGTCTACTGTGACAATTATCTGTGTCCTGTAGTGAGATACATACACTGTCACTGGCATATGTCTTCTGTGATAATTATCTGTGTCTTGCAGTGGGATACATACACTGTCACTGGCATATGTCTACTGTGATAATTATCTGTGTCTTGTAGTGGGATACATACACTGTCACTGGCATATGTCTACTGTGATAATTATCTATGTCTTGGAGGGGGATACATACACTGTCACTGGCATGTCTACTGTGATAATTATCTATGTCTTGCAGTGGGATGCATACATATGTCTGCTGTGATAATTATCTGTGTCTTGTAGTGGGATACATACACTGTCATTGGCATATGTCTCCTGTGATAATTATCTATGTCTTGTAGTGGGATACATACACTGTCACTGGCATATGTCTACTGTGATAATTATCTGTGTCTTTTAGTGGGATACATACACTGTCACTGGCATATGTCTACTGTGATAATTATCTATGTCTTGGAGGGGGATACATACACTGTCACTGGCATGTCTACTGTGATAATTATCTATGTCTTGCAGTGGGATGCATACATATGTCTACTGTGACAATTATCTGTGTCCTGTAGTGAGATACATACACTGTCATTGGCATATGTCTACTGTGATAATTATCTATGTCTTGTAGTGGGATACATACACTGTCACTGGCATATGTCTACTGTGATAATTATCTATGTCTTGTAGTGGGATACATTCACTGTCACTGGCATATGTCTACTGTGATAATTATCTGTGTCTTGCAGTGGGATGCATACACATGTCACTGGCATATATCTACTGTGATAATTGTATGTGTCTTGTAGTGGGATACATACACGCCACTGGCATATGTCTACTGTGATAATTATCTGTGTCTTGTAGTGGGATACATACACATGCCACTGGCCTATGTCTGATATGATAATTATCTGTGTCTTGTAGTGGGATACATACACATGTCACTGGCATATGTCTACTGTGATAATTATCTGTGTCTTGTAGTGGGATACGTACACATGCCACTGGCATATGTCTACTGTGATAATTATCAGTGTCTTATAGTGGGATACATACACATGTCACTGGCATATACTGTGTTTTTACTGTAATAATTATCTATCTCTTGTGATGAGATGTGCACCTGTAATACTGTATGTACACATTGACGAATGATACTCTGCTAGAACTTCCATAGGCACACTAGTTTATGTGTCAATTTATGCACTGACGAAGCCTTTAACAGATGGCCAAGTGTCCAGTTGGCTGACCAGTCCACTGGCCAGTCTCTTGCCTTGAAAGGCAACTTCAGCCTGAATGAAGATACAAATCCATTTTCCTAATCCATGATGGTGTGTTATTTTTGACAATGAGGCTTCGTGGTTGCCATGGTAATGGATTGGATTCAACCCCTTGCCATCCCCTCGCAGGGTGTCTGACAGGAGCTAAACAGGAAGTGGGCAATTTACACAACTTCGTGCTCCGCTCGCTCAAACGAGTAACGGAAACACGAACGGAAAGTCAAACAATCCAAGTTTCCAAATGTAATTTCCATTGGTGATGTTCCTGTGGCCAGGCAACTGCCAAATTTCACTTTCAACTCCATTTCCAGATTTTACTACGGTGGATTCTTTCCTACTGTGTAAATTCTGGCCCTTCATTAAGGGCCATTCACGTTTCAGAGGATTTGAATTTCCGGCCCTCTGACAGGACAAAAAGCGTTAACTGGAGATCAGAACAAAATCCATGTTTTAAAGATATTCTGACACGCTGTGGTTTAAGCAAAGGGATAGTTAAAGTAGGCATAACTCCCACATCAGAAGATAGGAATAAGAAATATTGATGTTCTTTATCAATTTAACTGTTGATTGTCAGTCAGACCATTTTGGTTTTAATGTTTCAGCAAACAATAGGGCCCTAACTCGAAAGTTTTGTATGAAGTTTGATTATATTATTTCATATTATAAAAACTGAAGTGTTCGCTTCAAAAGCATCGTTTTAAGGCCTCAGTGTGCCTCTGAAATTGCATTTTTAAATATCAAA
Organism: Liolophura sinensis; assembly: GCF_032854445.1. Lineage (NCBI taxonomy): Eukaryota > Metazoa > Mollusca > Polyplacophora > Chitonida > Chitonidae > Liolophura > Liolophura sinensis. The sequence goes on along the minus strand of NC_088296.1, from coordinate 11,657,250 downwards.
CTTCAGGGGGAATACATAATGTAGGTATTCATTGTATATTCTGAGTTATACAACATTAAATACCAGTTGTCAATGAACTATAGTTATGAGCATTGTAAATTAGCTCATAGGAAATGGAATCATGTGGATAATAAAACAGGGGCATATGATGCACTAATCTATATTGGCACAATATTCCCATTGGGCGCTTATTGATGCTCTAAAGTTTCGGCCTTCGTTTGCCTCTGAGAGTAGAATGTTTGCACTTGAGATCTCCCAGGGGAGATTTTTCACATTTGAAGAAGTTAGTGCCAAACTTGGAATAAAATTCAATCTTGACCAAAACAAAAAAAAAATGTAGTACATAAAAAAGAAATGGTAAGATGATCTTATTGCATTTGTGGAATGAAAATGGTTAAAAACAGTGCGAGAGAAATCTAATAAGAGATGTGAAATTGGCAGACCAGATTCGATTGTAGCCGGTGAGCGGCGCGCAGAAAAATACTTATGTAGATGCCTTTGGGCTATTATAGTAGCAGAAATTGAATTTACTGTCTCCCTGGCACAAGGAAATGGAATTTATCCGAGACTGATGCTGGCGGAATACTTAGCAATGGTGCAAAATTGCATCGGACTTGTTTATCAAGCAGGCGTTTTCCTCGAGGCCGACTGCAAAGTCAAACACCGCTCTCTGGCAATGTCCGACTTGGAATTGTCGAAACAGCGACGGAATTTGTTCGTAGAAATTAAATTACCCTCCAGATGGCGGTGCTCTCATTACTGAGACCTTCGGCACCAGCAATTTTAAGTCGTCTGACAAAACAAATCAATAGTCTGAATTCAGTCGCCGCGTGGCGAAAACGCGGTGAATGCACGGCGAAAACGAGATGGAAACACAATGCTTGCAATAATACCATTGATCAGTTTGATTAGCGATGTTTGTCGTATTATTAGTCAGCTTGGATGTCAGCAGCGTGATGAAGTGACGGCAGTTGAGGTGGGGTGGATGAGTGGAACTCGCGCATTATGGGAGAGTTAAGACTAAACCAGCTAGTGAATGCATTTAAAGTACCAGCTACCATGGTATTAAGTGCACGAACATACGTTTATATTATGTCAGCAAAGCTGGATGAAATAATTCAAGAAATTTTCAATTGAGAACATATTTGAAAAATTTGACATTTTCTTTATCAAACACAGTCATACAGAGAGCACCTTAGAATAGCATCTCAAGAAATATGTTAAGTGTCCCTCCATCAGCTATTATTAATAGTTTTAAAATATGTAGTTATGTCGTCCAGTCTTAATTGTGCATATATGCAGTACAGGGACTTCATGTACAGTTACTGTGGTGATGTGATACAATGTAAACTGTTTATTCAAGCCTATTCTGAAGGCATTATTCTGTGTAGACTGATGATATTACACTTTTTGTGAAGTCCTGAAATTGGGCAACCCAACCAATGTAGTTTTGTCTCTTATGAAAACTTTTAAAGTGAAATTAAAAAATGTGCATAAACTGCACTGAAAGTTGCTCTTTCATATGAGAAAAGGTTGATTAATTAGGGTACTGTAATTTTTCAACATTTTCTTATTTTTGCAAGGTGTTTATTCAAGGATATTCTCAAAGTATTCTTCCAAACAGATCAATAAAATTATATTTTTCGTAAAGCCCTGAAATTGGTCAAGCCAACCAATGTAGTTTTGTCTTCAAAAACAAACCAAAATTTCACTGAAAGTTGCTCTTTCACATGCGAAAAGGTTGATTAATTAGGGCACATGTTTAATTAGCATACACGTACGTGTCTTATGCCTGAGGTATGCCACATGCACATGGACGTCACTAATATCATAGCTAGTTACACATGCTAATTTTCCCCATTTTGTATAGATTAATTGATATGAATATTCATTAGTTTTTCTGGTTTCAAGTCCTGATCAGCTGATATGGATAGAACTGAACACACAGCACCAGGATAGATTTATGGGGCATTATTTATGATTAGCATTTGCTGGCCATTTCATTTTGACTCCATGGGTCTGTCCATTTTTCAACAGCCGCAATTTTCATATCTTCTTTCATATTCTCCTTTCAGTGAAATATTCGAGCCCACTGCCGTTCTCAATAACTGTTTTCTGTCCATTTGAACGGCTGCAATTTTCACAGGGCATTGTAACAGCTGCTATTTTCGGACATACCCTAAATGACACCAAATTTCGCCCCATGACAGACTTACCCATTTTTCCTGATTCCTGTGAGTTCTGTTGATTTTAGAAAAGTGTTTTGAGGTTTGCTTGGAACATGGGATTATATTCTACTGGAAAATCATAAGTTTCAGTAGCACAAAAAATATTTCGTGACATTTATTTGTATCTGAAAATGCACTTTTGTGGTCATTTAGGGTACTTCCTTGCTTCTCACAATCATGACAGTACATGTCCCAAGAACTGCAATTTCTGCCACATCCGGATGGTTGTTTTACGCTGTACTCAAGAATATTTTCACTTATACGATGGCGGCCAGCATTATGGTGGGAGGAAATTGGGCAGAGCTGGGGGGGGAAACCCACGACCATCTTCAGGTTGCTGCCAGACTTTCCCACTTACGGCCGGACAGGAAGCCAACATGACCTGGACTTGAACTCACAGCGACAGCATTGATGAGAGGCTCCTGGATCATTTAATTTAATAGAACAAACTTTTAACCCAAGATTTGTGCAGGTAGAAACTGCTTGTACATACATGTTAATTTCATGTTAGGACATATGTACTTGTAAAGTACATGTATACGTTTAAATCATGCAAGCATGATTCATCTTCATGTAGTCGAAATACATGTACATAAGTACAAATCCTTGCATTTGTCCACTTGTCAAATTTCCCCAGGTTTTCCTGTTGTGTTGTTGTGAACACTCTTGCGGAAGGAAACCTGCGTCCCTGTTTTTCTCAAGATACCGCTGGTTGCCATGGTAATGAGAAATAGGATACATGTGTTCTCTGTTTTCCATCCTGAATAATAATAATGGGTTGTACAGATATCAGTAGTAGCCTATACTCAGTGATTTTCAGGCCATGTTTGGATATGTATGCATATACATGAGCCTGTCAAACTCGCATATGCATTAGGATATTAATTGCTAGGCACATGCCGTGTGTAGGGTTGTTATACTGTGTGTGTATATAAATATATATATATATATTATACGGCATTACTATGAATTAAGTGGTACTAGTAATTGTCAAAATTTTAGTTTTTAGAAAGAGTAAGTAGAGAATGTTTTTTTTAAGGATTATTGGTGAAGTTAGAATGTTATCAATGAGTAAGTGTAATAGAACTTGCAGAGATACATAAAATAGCTAGTTTAGTTGTGGTTAAAATTCAGTTTATGGGATTATGCATTTTCAGTGTGTGCAGTTTTGCCCACACTTGTTTATATGTAGGTAGAAAGTTTGAAGGGTCTCCAGCGTAGACCTATAGCATCAGAAATGTCGTATTATTGCATTATTGGGAAATCTGGCAGTGAAGCGAGGTTTGGGGAGCCAGGTTTTTGTAAGCCGACTGTCGTGAGGACTACAGTCAAATCCAAGTTTACACCCCGCTCTGTGTTCTACCTGTCAAATCTGTGTGACAAGAGTGAAAACAACGTCACCAAGTATGTAAGTATTGAGAGGATGTTCATGGTTTATGAATGGTAGATAACAATGTGATAGGTTGTGAGTTCAAAACCAATACTGGGCAGTATGCATTAACTTGTCTGTCTGGAGAGGGTGTTCACAAGTTTATGGGAGGTTGATAAAAATGTGATAGGTTGAGAGTTCAAAACCAATACTTGGCAGTGTTACTTATCTGACTCAAGTACATGCAGTTGTTCACAGTTTATGGTTCGTGGATAAAAATGTGACAGGTTGTGAGTTCAAACTCAATACTGGGCAGTGTATATAAACTTGTCTGACTAAAGGGTGTTTACAGTCTATGAGTGGTAGATAAAATTGGCCACATAGGTTGTGAGTTCAAAATGAATACTGGGCAGTGTCACTTATCTGACTTGAGAAGGTGTTCACAGTTTATGGGTGGTAGATCAAAATATGATAAGTTGTAAGTTTAAAACCAGAACTGGGCTGTGCGGTTTAACTTGTATGACTGGAGGGGTAGTTCACAAGTTAATGGGTGGTAGATATAAAGTGTGATTGGTTGTGAGTTCAAAACCAATACTGGGCAGTATGCCTTGTCTGACTTAGAAGGTGTTTACAAGTTTATGGGGGGTAGATAAAAATGTGCTTTGGCTGTAGGTGGGAAGGTCTGCCAGCAACCTGTGCATGGTCATGGGTTCCCCCCAAAGCTCTGCCCTGTTCCTCCCACCGTAGTGTTGGCTGCCATTATGTAAGTGAAATATTCTTGAGTATGCCCGAATCAGATAGTCAGTTCAAAACCAATGCTAGGCAGGGTAACTTATCTGACTTGAGAGGATCATGTTTACAGTTTATTGGTAGTAAGTAAAAGCATGCCACGTTGCGATTTCAAACGACGGGCTTTTTTAAACTATACATACATATGAAGACTGAAAAGACGATTGCTGCTGTCATTAAGTTGCAGTGTACATTTGTCTGTCTGTCTGGCTGGCCACATATAGTGGGCTGTCATTGAGTACAGTAATGTCAAAATTAACTGACATGTATTAAGCTAAAGTGAAAAGGGATGATTTTGAGGTTTTATGTGTAATTTGCTAATTAATGTCCACTTTAGTACAACAGTTTTGGTGACAGGTGGAGTGCAGGCGTGTTTCTGACATACACATTTTTTCCCTTTTCTGTCAAATATACATTTATATGCATGTTTTCTATTGTGTTTGAGTTACCTGTGTATAGTATTGATCAGCTGGTGTTGCTCACTGTGTTACATGCATGTTTTTGTGCAGCTATGTCTTTGTTGTGCACTTTCATGCAAATTTACATATACACATATGCAAGTCTCTACACGTACTTATACACGTACTTACACATGTACTCACACACATACTTACATGTACTTACACACATACTTACGCATGTACTTATACATATACTTACACATGTACTTATACATATACTTATACATACTTACACATGTACTTAAACATATACTTATGTGTACAAAATTAGTTACATGCTTTCAAACCAGAGTCATCAGGTCATTTTTGAAGCGTATTGTTACATTCTATCTTGTCTGCATTTGCTGTGTGTAACTAACATAGTACCCTATTTCTTCTCATTTTTGGGACACATGGTCTGCTCATTTTAGCCAATATATGTGTACAATGTAATCCCAACAGGAGTTTCTTTTACAGACATGGTTAGACTTGCTTACTCTTACACAAGGCTGCTAAAGGAATTTAATATTCTGCTTTCAACACTACTGATATCTGTCCCATAAATTAGAAGAAATGGCGTACATGTATATATGTGGACATAATTAATTTTGTCATGCTTTATGTCTCTCTGTTATTTGTAAATATGTTGGTTGGTTTGAAAGTTTTTCTGTAATTTCTTTATATTTGGTATACATGTATAACACCAATGACAGAGAAAAGCATGGATTAAGTTAATTTCCATGGAGATGATCCAGTATTACGCACAATAAATCCAAATTGAGTTGTTACTCTTGTGTTGGGTAATGTGGAAGACAGTGTTTACCATGACTTCTAATATCTATCAAGGCTGTAGGCCAAGACAGAGCTGAGTGTCAGTGTAAATACAAACATGTATACAGTGTTTGTATGAGGCCTTGAAAGGATGGACATCAAAAGTAAACTTTTCAGGGTTTGTTGTGATAGGCACAGAGTGTTCTACAGAACCAATCTGAATCCCTGTATACTGAAATTCCGGCATCTTCAAAATTAATCGATGCACATCTGTGTATAAGGGAAATTTCAACTCATAAGGTCATTATACCTTGGTGCAAGCTTTTATGATTTGAACATTTAAATTTTACTCCAGTTCTTCTGGAATGTGTGAATTTTGAGCCCAGAAATTTAAAATCATCCCAGTGTTTGTTATATTCTGTTTGTTGAATTCAATACGATTCAATACGATTGACTGGAAGCACTAGAAAGGTATTGGACTTCGAACTGAAACTTTGTGTTTAGTTAACTGTTTTGCAACGTAATGATTCTGTTGTCAAATGGCTGAATTAATCTTTAAATCAGTGTGACCCAAACTTGTAAATAGTCTTTCTTTGACAGTTATGATATCTGAAGTGCATATATTTGATATGATTCTTTTCATTTAAACAGCTCCACCTGGCAGCTCTGACGTCGTTGAAAGGGGAGATAATTGACCTAACAAATCGGCTACAACATGTGACCAGTGAGAGAGATTTGTTAGAAAAACAGTTAAATAAAGCTCAGGTGAGTTTACTGAGCTGTCGTTATGCAGTCTACCTGTTTGTGTTCCAATATATTGCATCAAGGCCATGCAGTCTTGGCCTAGTGATGCATGACCCTATCACCTGGGCTTGTTGAAATGAAGATATTGTCAGGCTGTCAGCGCAAATTGACAATTCGGCATGACATGACTGACATGCTGCCAAATGTGATGCTAAACCTCAATCATTCATTCAATAAAATTGGCAGTTGGAGGGCAGTTCTCCAGGCACTCTGGTTTTTCTGCAGCCATTATAAACTTTATTGCCATGCCATGTTTGTATTAAATTCTTAAGTCCATCTTTTAAAACCCAATGAAATTAGTCAGTAAATGACCCAAGTTGTGAAATATTTGAAGAGAGGCTTGTCATTGGGTAGACTTTGTAATGCTTCAATGCTCCTGTGAAAGCAGTGATTATTCATTTATGTTCTGTGTTCCTGTGTAATGAATGTCTTAGTGTCCCATGGGATAACTGCTCCAGTTGACACTTTGTGGAACACTTTGTGGAACGTCAGCTTAAGCTTGAGGGCCGGTCTGATCGGCACTTAAGTTGTGCATATTTAATGAGTTTTTCGTTTGGTCATTAGTTTAATTTAAAAAAAATTGTTGGCAGATTTATTTTTAATCAGCTTTACCTATGGCTAACTTTTGCATATTTAGCATGTGATATAAATACTACGAATTCCCCTGGTTTCTCTCTCCAGCAGCTTACATGTACATAGGTATTTGGTTGTTTCTACACTGTTTTCTCCTATTCTGTAGTCGTCTTCATATGACTGAAAAATTGTTAGGTACGACATTAAACCCCAAGCACTCACTCACTCACATACTCACTCACTCCCTCCCTCACTCACTCACTCACTTTCTCTCTCACTCCCTCACTCACTCACTCACTCACTCACATACTCACTCACTCCCTCCCTCACTCATTCACTCACTTTCTCTCTCACTCCCTCACTCACTCACTCACTCACTCACATACTCACTCACTCCCTCCCTCCCTCACTCACTCACTTTCTCTCTCACTCCCTCACTCACTCACTCACTTTCTCTCTCACTCACTCCCTCCCTCACTCACTCACTCACTTTCTCTCTCACTCCCTCCCTCCCTCCCTCACTCACTCACTCACTCACTCACTCACTCATTTTCTCTCTCACTCACTTTCTCTCTCCCTCCCTCCCTCCCTCACTCACTCACTCACTCACTCACTTTCTCTCTCACTCCCTCCCTCCCTCACTCACTCACTCACTCACTCACTTTCTCTCTCACTCACTCACTTTCTCTCTCACTCACTCCCTCCCTCCCTGTCTCCCTCCCTCCCTCCCATATAGTATCATAACTGTGCAGCAGGACCTAGAAATCACTGTATTTCTGTGATCATATCAGGTGGACGCCTTGTGGAGGTGTGTGTGTGTGAGACCTCACAGGGAGGGGTCTCGGTAGCCAAGTGGTTAGCGTGCCAGCGCAGGGCATTGTCTCAGGAGCCTCTCACCAGTTCAGTCACTCTGAGTTCAAGTGCAGCTCATGCTGACTTCCTCACCGGTTGTAAGTGGGAAGGTCCAGCCTGCAACCTGCAGAAGGTCGTGGGTTTCCACCAGGTTTTTCTTAACTAACCTGACTGCTGTCATATAAGTGAAATATTCTTGAGCACGGCGGAGCACATCAATCAAATAAATAAATAAATGTGACACATTCACACTTACACAATCAGTGTTGGCCATATTTAAACAAAATTAGCATGGTCTAGTATAGAAATGTTGCCCCATTATTCTGCAAGTAGCACAAACATGTACACGTGTGTGAACCGCTTGTATTTACTAGGTTTATTTGATTGTCTCAAACCGATTACCAATTAAACAAAATATATTGTGGCGGTAGTTTCAAGCGTAACAGATTGTCACTTGTCATAATGCCCCTGTGTTTTTATATTCCAGACTGACAAACTTCGCCTTCAACGAGAGTGTGAAGATCGAGTTGAGCAGACCGTAGCCAGGTATGAGGAGCGAATCACAGAGTTACACAGCGTCATTGCGGAGTTAAGGAAGAAGATTGAGCGGCACCATATCAATGTGATAAGGTATGTGGCCAGGGAGAACCTAAGAGTGTCTCAGTGTGACACTAAATCAGGGTGATAAGTTATGTGGCCAGGGAGAACCTTATAGTGTTTTAATGTGACACAATACCAGAGTGATAAGGTATGTGGCCAGGGAGTGCCTTAGAGTGTCTCAGTGTGACACTATATCAGTGTGATAAGGTATGTGGCCAGGGAGAATCTAAGAGTGTCTCAGTGAGACACTATATCAGTGTGATAAGTTATGTGGCCAGGGAGAGCCTTATAGTGTTTTAATGTGACACCATACCAGCGGGATAAGGTATGTGCAGGGAGAGCCTTAGATTGCCTCAGTGTGACACCATATCAATGTGATAAGGTATGTGGCCAGGGAGTGCCTTAGAGTGTCTCAGTGTGACACCATATCAATGTGATAAGGTATGTGCAGGGAGAGCCTTATAGTGTTTTAATGTGACACCATACAAGCGTGATAAGGTATGTGCAGGGAGAGCCTTAGATTGTCTCAGTGTGACACCATATCAATGTGATAAGGTATGTGGCCAGGGAGTGCCTTAGAGTGTCTCAGTGTGACACCATATCAGCGTGATAAGGTATGTGGCCAGGGAGTGCCTTAGAGTGTCTCAGTGTGACACCATATCAGCGTGATAAGGTATGTGCAGGGAGAGCCTTAGAGTGTCTCAGTGGGACACCATATCAATGTGATAAGGTATGTGGCCAGGGAGTGCCTTAGAGTGTCTCAGTGTGACACCATATCAATGTGATAAGGTATGTGCAGGGAGAGCCTTATAGTGTTTTAATGTGACACCATACCAGCGTGATAAGGTATGTGCAGGGAGAGCCTTAGATTGTCTCAGTGTGACACCATATCAATGTGATAAGGTATGTGGCCAGGGAGTGCCTTAGAGTGTCTCAGTGTGACACCATATCAATGTGATAAGGTATGTGGCCAGGGAGTGCCTTAGAGTGTCTCAGTGTGACACCATATCAGCGTGATAAGGTATGTGGCCAGGGAGTGCCTTAGAGTGTCTCAGTGTGACACCACATCAATGTGATAAGGTATGTGGCCAGGTAGACCCCATCAGTGTGATGAGGAATGTTTTCCTAACCAAACTGAATCAAATTCTCAAACACTTAGGCACTTTACCCTGCTGTGGAAGTGGCTAGCAGGTGATGAGGTGAAACTATACCTAATAATAAATTTAAATCATAATGTACTAGATAACAGGAATGTGCAGAGCGCATGTAAATTTTGATTGGTCATTCTGGGAACCTTGACCACACATGTAGATCTGCCATGTTAGGGGCCATTTGCAGGACATGTCTGATGACTGGCTCTATTCTGCAAGACAACCTGAGAGTTGGACAGAACGAGATCGCCCTGTTTTGGGCTAAACACATGCTGAAGCATGGGGAAAAATGTCCATGTTTCTCTCCAGTAAGCCATGGTAGTTAAAAAAAAAAATACGTTACATAAAATCGTAAATCTGGAAAAATTACACTGTCGCTGATAGCAATTCAAAAGCAGGCATTTTCCTGTGCTATAACATTATGGGGACAATTTTTTTTCGCCCACGCCGTCTGTTACTAAGGAGATCATTTCTCTCGCATCAGGCTGTCTTACAGAATGTTGATCTCTGGTATGATATGACCAAAATAAGTTCATATCCACCATGGATGTATTGCCACTCTTCTGCCACCCTAGCAGGGTTATTTTGGATGTGAATAAATGAGTTTGAATTTGACCAGACAGACTCATTTTTTTTAGTTTTTTTTTTTTTTTCAAGATAATTAATGGGCACGAGCATGCCCATTAATTATTAGATTATTGTAGATAACTGTGATTGTAGAGCTGTACAGCCAAAATCTCCCATCAATTAAACTGTGTGCTAGTATTGACGTGCCCTGTTTGACCCTTAGGGACAATGGGGCCCCTCTGGGCACACAACAGGCAAGACAGGTGTTAAGCATAGTAGCCCTGCGGGGCCATGTTGTCGCAACAATAGCCCTGTAGGGTGGGTGGGGAGTGCAGACTGCTGTGGGTGGGTTGGAGGAGAGGAGATAGCTGGGGAGGGTTGACCAGTGATTGGATTGGGCAGCCACTTATCCTAGTTTAACCACAGACAAAGCCTGTCAACTTCAAGTCTTCTCCTAATCCAACAGATTTGTACACATGCTATGTGATTAGACTGCAGCTCTGGCGATTAAATAAAACTGAGGAGCTCAGTGATGAAGAAATTAAAACCTTGATTTACGGTTGACATGAGTGAGTGGCAGGTTCGAATGTCTGGTTCGAACGCTCGTTAATGATGGTGCCTCAAACTTACTTGTGAGATACATGTCCGTGAAACATTTCATAGTTGCTGTAAATAGAATACAGACTTGTATGTGATGGAAAGGCTGGGTTATTTGTGTGATGTAGACAACGTTTAACCAATCCATCTGTCTGGTACATGACACATTCAAGGGCTAAATTAGAGATTATAACAGTGTTGATTGATCAGCGTCCAGAAATATGAAACAATTTCCTGAGATTAATGGATTTATGGTGCCACTTTTGTTTGACATTATAAGCTGATGATTTAGTTATTTTTGTTGGCAGGCTACAAAGAGACACTTTACTGAAACATAGAACATTTGATAGATTTCATGATTTATTTTAATGTTATGTTTTTTTGTTGTGGAGGAGAGGTGGGGGGGGGGGGGGGGGGGTCAGCTTTCCTCATTACCATGAGAAGTCCAGTGTAACATTAAACTTTTAGTAAAGTTTGAAAAGGTTATTAACACCCTGGTTGAGAGGAGGTTTAATTGTAATTTTTAATTTAAATTTAAATAAATTAGTTGACCATATGTATACATTTGCACTAAATTAGTTGACCATTCTGTAGGATCTACGTGTACATACACATACACTAAACTTCTAGGCCTATTGTTTTTTCTGTTACATGACACACCTGACTGAGCTGAATGAGAGACAATCAGTTTGATTGGTCAGTTGTGAGTAATGTAAAATATTAATGGCATCCATGAAACCACCTTTATGACACAAGACTGAGTTTATCGATCTGCTTGCCAAGTGCTGCCAGACATACATAGAGACCACATGCGTAGAGACCACATGCGTCGCATGGCTAAAAAGCTTCCTGTCTAACCAATAATGCCCAATAAATGCACAGTTTTCTCCAGGTGCATCATGGGAGTTCGCTGCTGTTTTCGCTACGACTTGCTCATTATGGATTTCAAGCAATTATTAGTCTGTACCCCATGTGTCCCACTGATCATGCCTGTTACAGGACACTGTAAAAAATGTGCATGGGATCTGGGTTCTTTTATTTTGTATGGAAAAGGTTCTTTTGTATGACAGGATGATGCCATTTATTTTATTTATTTATTTATTTACAGTGTATTTATTTGATTGGTGTTTTACACCATACGGGTACTCAACAATATTTCACGCATCATGCTTTTTGTACAACGGTGGCCGGCATTATGGTGGGAGAAAACAGGATAGAGCCCGGGGGATATATTTGGATACATTAATAAACAAACAACCTGGAACAATTCTATATCCAAGTCTTGGCCTTGTAGAAGCACGGAAAAAATAATACTTGTATGAATAATTATATCCAGAATGATACAATAGTATACAGGTGCAGGTACGTTTCTTAATTTTCCCTATAATCGGGGATGTCGGGTTTCGTCCATTATAGAAACTTTATTTTACAGTCAATTTTGTGATGGACTGATCAGTCAGTTTTGTGATGGACTGATCAGTCAAATGTTTGAATAATCCAAATGTAACAAATTTGAAGATAATCTGACTGTATTTGCAGAGACATGTCTCCATGCCACAATTGATAAAAGTTACCTGAGATTGAATCAGTACTCAAAATCTGTGATGACCAATTTATGGCTTATCATAACCGCTTTGACCACACCAACATTTTCAGGTCGCTTTCCTGAAGCTCTGTGGGACTATTTTTCTCGTAGCTTTGTGACCTCATTGGAGATATCGTGATCAGGTCATTAGCGTAAGGTGATCAGCTAATCAAAAATTGTGGACTTGCTGGACGGAACATTCTTGGCCAGACTCTCGTGGGAATTGACCCTCTACCGCCCACAAGACAGCTTTTGTCACCGCTTTGACAGGAGAGCTGGCTGAATGATAAACTACGTTGAGTCACTGTTGGCCGTAAAACTGGCGGAGCTTATTTCATTAAATCGCCATGCATTCTTCGAATGCTCACACAGCTTGTGTGAAGGAATTCTGAGGTTCGGCCATCTGTTTTTCGTAAGTCTGAGGCCTAACAGGATTTTCTCGTCCGATTACATTCTGATTGTTGGAGAATTCGTGTGTAAGATGGCTGGGTGAGTCATGAGCGTAATTCCGTTTTAATGGTTCAAAAAATCTGCATGATTACGGGCAATAACAATATTTTATTACGATTTATTACGTTCATATTTATCTTTCAGCGTGAAAAATCAGCATGAGTTTTAATCTGGATCACTCCTGGTTATATGAAAAGGCCATAAATTTGAGGAAAAAACTTGACGGATCCCTCTTTCTCTTTCTCCCTTGGGAGTCTTACCATTTACCCAGCTGTTGTTTTTTTTTTGTGTGTAACCACGTTAACACAAAACACAAAAAATTAGGATTGTTCTGATGAATTATGTCCGTGATGCTGGATAAATATTTAGTTTATTACCAGTGACAGAGTTTCAGGGACATGATATGCGTGAAACTTTGATATTCACATTTTTGTGCCCATTGGTGGCAAATTCAAATCTTTACACCTGTCTGTGGGTCACATGCATGCCAGTGTGTTGAAGTGTGTTCGTGTGTGGCAAACACACTGTGAGCAAGAAATCTCAAAAGTAATGAATTAACCAGGGTTGAAATTTGTTACATACATTTTCTTACCAGTATTAATTGTCATGATCAGATTAATTTCTGAAGAACATGGTCTCTTTTTTTTTTTTTTTTGATTTTTACTAGATTTACAGATTTTAAAAAGGCAGGTTTCCTTCTGTTGGCTTTGATTGTCACGTGAACGTTACCGAATTTTGAATAAATTCGATTCACATTTACATGTACAAAATTGCATGTAAAATATAGTGGTTTTCATTTCTTTCCTTTTTTTTTTCCATAAACATGGCACCCATTGTACAGTGAAAACAACTTTGATATTGTCTTATGGACCTGACACAGATAGATGAATACATTTTAGCAGAAGTATTTCTATCAGAGAAATACATTTGTGTATTTACAGAGAAGAAGACGAGTACGAAGATTCAGACCAGTGTGCCAGCGCAAAAAAGCGACCAGATGTCGCCAGCATCAACGAAAACAACGCCAACGGTTCACAGTCAGCTAGTCTGGGTAATGTATTGCCCCGTGAGGGGAGGATCTAAGGTTCTAATGCTATCAGAGGAAATCTTTGTCGTCAAGTAATGTGTGCAGAATGCAGTATTAGAATGACCCCAAATTTTGCGTGTGACTTAGTTGCGCATTTTGCATGATTTTCAGAGTTCTTTTGACTATAGATCGGTATCAGTATAATGGCTCAGGCGTGGCGGTTTACTTGCCTTCAGTAGGCATCTCAGTGAAGCAGCACTAGATAAAAGAGCAGTGGAAATCCGTCCTGCAACAAGGAGGCACATTACATGCATACTAAGGATTCTTACGTCGTAATATGACTGAAAAATTGTTAAGTATGACATTAAACCCCAAGCACTCAATCTCAATTCTCTGCAACTTCCTACATGTATTAAAGTGACTGCTATCATATATACTTACATATATATATATATATATATATATATATATATATATATATATATATACTCTAATTCTTCAACTTTCTCAATAGCCCAAAATCAATATTTTGAAACATTGAGATAACTATGTGTTTAGAGAAATATTTTGCACAGTTTTATGAAGCTTGCATCTTTGGTGACACAAACAAATAATTTTTAGCATTGTTTAGATAATAATTGTATGCATAAATTCCCCTGAAAGAAAAGTGCTTTTTTGATTAAAATGGTTCAAGATGTACAGTGTACATACATGAAAACTTCTTGAATACAGAATTATACACGACTGAAATCAATATATAACAAGTTGTTGTTGTTGTTTTCAGAAATGGGCAATGAGCTTACCGTGGAGTTCTCGCGGGTTGTGGCCGATCTGGAAAACACGATTGACCACCATCGGCGGATCGATGAGGACTCGTACAAAGATCAGTTCATCGGTGAGAATGAAGATACAGGGGAGGAGGATGCTGTCAAGGTACGAATAGCCATGGGGCTCTATCGTTACACATGTACAGAGCAGAACGAAAGACTGACAAGAGCTGATACATTTGTTGCAATCGTAATATATACGAAGGCTTCAGTGGTCTAATGGTGTCCGTCTTAAGGACGGTAGACCTGGTATCAAACCCGGGTCAGGTCCTAAAAAAACTTTAAAAATGGTACTTATTACGCATGCTGGGCACTCAGTACCTAGAGGTTAGAGCATGAACATAGGACTCGGACTGGTGTTGGTATGATGTGGGTGGGGTACGATGTCTGGGTGTCTTTGGCATGATACTTCACTGGCAGCAGCACACGGTATATAACATGTGGTCATACGCCTAAAACATTGTTAAGTGTAATGTAAAACCCCAAGCATACATAAGAATAAGTATTTACCATCATAAACTTATCATCATAGGCTTACCATCATAAACTTACCATCATGGGCTTACCATCATAGGCTTACCATCATAAACTTACCATCATGGGCTTACCATCATAGGCTTACCATCATAAACTTACCATCATAGGCTTACCATCATAAACTTACCATCATGGGCTTACCATCATAGGCTTACCATCATAAACTTACCATCATAAGCTTACCATCATAAACTTACCATCATAAACTTACCATCAACTTACCATCATAAACTTACCATCATAACCTTACCATCATAAGATGAGCTATACTGGAAATAAAAGCCCATTGCCTGTAGTCCCTATAAACTGAAGAATGTGGTTTTATGGAAAATGAAGAAAGATATGCCAAATAAATGAGAAAATCATTTTCATTTTTGAGGCATATTTTATATCTCTTACTAGTTACTGTGTTATGCATATTTTCTGTCACTGGTCGGGAATATGTGGAAATAAGATGACTGATGAACATACTGGGAACATGAGACCAGCTTAGCTCGCCCAAATCGGGCTGTCTCCCCAACAGTTACATGTATTTTGACAGCAATCACCATTGAGGTCACCACAGCAGGCTACCTAATTTCCAAACTGTCTGCTGGTGCCTAAGGAAAACTAGTCTAAAGCTATTTTTAATCTCAAAGAATAAAGCATGGAAGCTATGTTATACTTTTATATTATAGGCCGCAACCTAAACTCTATTTTAAGAAGTAAAAAAACAAATTGCTTCATGCATCCCAAATCTGAAGAACAAACAACAGTACTTCTCTCAGGGTAACTATATTGTGAACCTAGAACTGTGTTAATCTGTAGTCAGTAAGAGTTTCCCTCACATCACTGATTTCAAAATGTGTAAACGTTCCACAGCATCTTTCTGCAGAGGACATGTCACAGTGGGACAGGGAGAAGGAAGTCAGTATGGAAATCTACTGAAGCTAGGGTAAACAATATTACCTCCGGGCACTGAAGAGCTCGGGGCACAACTGGAAGAACATGGTTGCCCCACTTAATTGGATTTGTACCATGTTCAGTTTACAAGTTATCACTTTTAAAAAAATCAAGAAAAAAGCATAAAGACAACAGAAACAGTAAAAATTCTGATTTTGTTGGAATCAAAATGATTGGAGAGTTTTTCTTTCCTTTTAAAATAGATAGGATTGTGATATGCCCGTATTATGGGTCATACAGTGATCCAGTGTTACCCGTTTAATTTGTGCATAAACTTTACAGCTTCACCAATATTACCAGACCCTATAAACCTTCCACCAGTTATATGTTTATGATTTCTGGACTAAATTTTTTAAATTTTGAAAAGCTGACCACTGAGAAACATGAAAATCAATCAGTCAAGCACCAGTAATTATGAGGGTAACAACAACAAAAACATGTAAAAGTCAAGAAGAACAGATTCGTCCTGTAAGGAAAAAAATAAGACACATTTACACAAGGCACAGACAAAGGTAATGCCTTGGTAACCCATATATAAACAGTTAATAGATGGAGCCACAGGAAGTCAGATTATTTGCTTGATTGCCAATTGTGACTTAGTTATCTTCACACCTCTGGGGCTATTCCCATAGTGTTTTGGGCGATAACTGGCTGGGCAGTTTAGTGCTCTACCCCCAGCCCCCACCTCCCACCCCCACTCCCCAAATTGCATTGACAACTTTGAAGGGCAGTATAAAATGAAGAGTATGGTTAAAGGAAAATGAAGACAAATTTACCCCAAAATTGTAAAAAAAAATTTTCATTGTATATTTTTCAATTTTTCTCAAATTTATACATATTTTCTGTCAGTGTTCAGAAATATTCAGAAATGACTTCATACATGTCTTACATGTATTGGGAATAATGGACCAGGTTAACATCCCCAATTCCGGCTCAAACCTGTACCCTCACCCCCCACCCCCCACCCCCCCCAATCCCCTCTCCCTTACAACAGAGCTGTTCTGACAGCTATCACCGTTGACGTCAACACAGCAGGCTCCTTAATTTTTAGACTGATCCCAGAGGCTGTAGGAAAACTGTAGTTTAACCATGTTTTTAAGTCCAAAGAAGCATGCTGAGAAGTTGTTTAGTGGTTTTGTATGTTAGTCCACGTGATATCATATGCTCTGTATTACGGGGGAAAAAAACCCAAGCGTTTCATTTATCTAATGTTAGAGTACAAAGTTATTTCTGGAATTCACCTCCCTTGTGGTACCACTAAGCTCAAGGTTATGAATAATAATACAATCAAAATACTCCTCCCTTCAAACTTGAGTTTAAACTTTCACAGTATAAATAATAATGCAAATAAAATATTTGTAAATGTAAAAAACTGATGCCCATATTTGCACGCTGTAAATTACGATGCAAAAAAAACAGTCTGCCACAAGTGAAGTGTCCCATGTTGAAAATGGTGTAAAAAAATTTGTATGCTATCAAAAACTGAAAAGATTTCCGTTCCTGAACGGATGACTACATTTGCAGATTGTAAATCACACGCAAGGCAAGGTATTGCTGGGTTTTCACAGTGTGCTGCCCATTGCTGGGTTTTCACAGTGTGCCGCCCATTGCTGGGTTTTCACAGTGTGCCGCCCATTGCTGGGTTTTCACAGTGTGCCGCCCATTGCTGGGTTTTCACAGTTTGCCGCCCAAACTGTTTGCGGGTTGAGTTAATTATGACAGTGAATAGACCTGTAGATTGGGAGGGCTTCAGCTTACACAGATTCAATCTTACTTTCACCAAACACTGACACTCTTCCTGTAGAGTAAATGAGGTGTTCTAACCTCATAATACAAAAGCTTCACAGCTTGAGCTACATGTAATCCTTTGGCAGTCTTTTTTTCTTTTTTTTTATTTTCTTGTTTATAGTGTACCAGTAATTGCACCTGCATGCATTGTAGAACAATGGCTATTTGACCAGTTGCACAAACTGGCCAGGATCCAGCATGTTTAGGGCTTAGTGTCACTGTTTACCCAGCCAAATCAAGACAGTCACCACCCTGCTAATGACCACACACTCTCATATACTCATACTCATCCTGAACAGGTAGACCATCCTGCCCAAGGCTCTGGAACAGGCACTTAAATGTATTAGGCATGCATTAGTCCAGAGACGTTCTGCGATGCTTTCTGTTATCTGGAATGGTTAATACTTGTGTGTGTCACAGGCTGCCAGCTTAAGCAGTATTTTTTTTTTTTTTTCGCTTTGCAGTAGATACATGTATGTCATTCAGAATTGGCAGGTATCCAAATAACACTATCTGCAGAAGTTTTGAAAAGTTTCAGAAACTAACTGTAACTGTTCAGGGCCAAAAGTAATTAACTCAGAATTCTCCAGGAAGTATTTACGCTGGTCGATGTATTTCTCATCTTTCATGGCAAGCCTTCGATACGATGTTTAAGAGATGTATTGACGCAAATGTAGAATCATCAGCTGTGGATGAGTAACCCCATTGGGCACTTCAGAGGTCTCGGGCGTTCTCGCAGATATCAGCGAGACAGGTGGGGACTTTCACAAACTACAGCACCTAAAAGACGTGACTTTACTTTAGATGCCAACAGCACCATCGAGTCGACAGACAGATGTGTATCAGATAGGCTCTGTGTATTCAATCTATTCATTATTGTAAAATAACGTCTTCTACGTTACTTTGTGAGAGCCGCCACCTGTCTCGCCAATATCTGCACATACTCGCGTGACCCTTTAAATACCAATTAGACTTATTTTGGATTGTCCAAAAGGTTTAAGACTGCTGCTACTTGTTCTTGCGCAGATTTACTGGGTTATGTCCCTTTAACACATCCTGAGATACACCCATTTTGGTTTAATCAGTTCTGTGTTAGTTTTGAATTCTGTTTGTCAATAGCAAATTAAGGATAATACTGTTTGAATACATGTACATAAGGGCTTGTGTATGGGAAATGTGGAAAGTTTTATCGAATGGCAAAAATGTGCTTTTGAACAATAGTTAGTCTGGCAGTAATACTAATGTAACTTAAATATACATGCTGATGTTTACCTCAACCGTGTTTATTTTCCCAGGTTTGTCGTCAGATGGAGAAGTTACACTTCACTCCACCTCCCCCTCCCACGAGTCCACCCCCTCCCCTCAACCCGTCAGAGGAGTATCAACACCCAGGGGTTCCTTCACCCTGTTCCCCACCGTATCCCGTCTCTCCACCCCCTCTAGTCAACCGCCTTGGGGGTACGGACATAGAACGATCTCAATACTTGCTCGTCCCGGAGATGGACCAGCTAAGGGGAGAGAACTCTGCCATGCAGGAAGCCCTAGCCAGGCAGGAATCAGAGCTTCACTGTCTGAGGAATGCGCTGTGTGGAACTCGGGAAGAGAAAGAGCGACTGAAAAAACGGGTGTGTGATATCAAATACATATGTACATATGTACCAGGGGCCGTATTCATGAAAACACATTTCTGACTTAGGTCAAAACTGAAAAACCTTGTCACAATGGATAGTTTGGGTTTCTGGAAATTGACGTTTTAGATATATACATGTCTCGAGATACATGTAACATATGTGATGTGGTTGAAATTTGCTTTGTATAGGCTTGAAAATAAGCTCTAAACTCATATTTCGAATATTGATTTAATCAGTCCCAGGCCTTCATGATGCAGGTAACAGCTTTAAAGGTTTTAATTAAGTTTATATAACGTGGAATTTAATACAAAACTCCACGTCACAAGGACAAACATGTAACTTCATTTTGCTGATGTTCACACTTTATGCTTGCTGTGGGGATTGTTCAGCTGTCTAACATACTATCAGAAATCCTTGTTTTTGTCAGCCATAAGTACAAGAATATCGCCTAATGTTTTACATTGTATCTTCCCATGTAACTCTCTTAACGTTGTAGTTCGCTAGGTGAGTTTAACTGCTCAAGGGCCCGTTCTGTGAAGCAGTCGCAAATGTGCTGAAGGCAGCATTGTGACAGTTTCATAGAATGGGCCCCAGTAATGTGCAATCTTAAATGTATACAGCATGTATCTTAACCCTATTTTTTTTTCCCCTTAGTTACGTGAACTTCAGGGAAGGTTGAATGGCATAGAGTCCACACCCAGCCCCCAAACCAGCCGAACCTCCACCCCGACCAAGTCGCAGCACATCAACCCAAGCACCGGGGAGAGGTACATGTATGTGTTGGATTTTGTGCCTTGTTGTCTTAGAAGAGAACAGACTAATTAACATTTTTCCCCTTACACTGTAAGATTGACATTTATTGGTATTAAGGGGTTGTGTGTGACGTCATCACCCTAGCACAGCCTGACCTTCCTACCTTGTGAGATTGACATTTATTGGTATTAAGGGGTTGTGTGTGACGTCTTTACCCTAGCACAGCCTGACCTTCTTACCTTGTTAGATTGACATTTATTGGTATTAAGGGTTTGTGTGTGACATCATCACCCTAGCACAGCCTGACCTTCCTACCTTGTTAGATTGGCATTTATTGGTATTAAGGGGTTGTGTGTGACATCATCACCCTAGCACAGCCTGACCTTCCTAGCTTGTAAGATTGACATTTATTGGTATTAAGGGGTTGTGTGTGACGTCATCACCCTAACATAGCCTTACCTTCTTACCTTGTAAGATTGACATTTATTGGTATTAAGGGGTTGTGTGTGACATCATCACCCTAGCACAGCCTGACCTTCCTACCTTGTAAGATTGACATTTATTGGTATTAAGGGGTTGTGTGTGACGTCATCACCCTAGCACAGCCTGACCTTCCTACCTTGTAAGATTGACATTTATTGGTATTAAGGGGTTGTGTGTGACATCATCACCCTAGCACAGCCTGACCTTCCTACCTTGTAAGATTGACATTTATTGGTATTAAGGGGTTGTGTGTGACATCATCACCCTAGCACAGCCTGACCTTCCTACCTTGTAAGATTGACATTTATTGGTATTAAGGGGTTGTGTGTGACGTCATCACCCTAGCACAGCCTGACCTTCCTACCTTGTAAGATTGACATTTATTGGTATTAAGAGGTTGTGTGTGACGTCATCACCCTAGCACAGCCTGACCTTCCTACCTTGTAAGATTGACATTTATTGGTATTAAGGGGTTGTGTGTGACATCATCACCCTAGCACAGCCTTACCTTCCTACCTTGTAAGATTGACATTTATTGGTATTAAGGGGTTGTGTGTGACGTCATCACCCTAGCACAGCCTGACCTTCCTACCTTGTGAGATTGACATTTATTGGTATTAAGGGGTTGTGTGTGACGTCATCACCCTAGCACAGCCTGACCTTCTTACCTTGTAAGATTGACATTTATTGGTATTAAGGGGTTGTGTGTGACATCATCACCCTAGCATAACAGTGGCCACCCAGTCATATTGGTGTCATGTTAACATAGGCTGGTATAGACGCAGTACTCTAGTATGGCTGCCAAAAGTAGGTCATGTGTTTGTGTTGGCCATCTAATTACATCTTCTTACTGTTTAGCTGTGAATGTTCACCAAGTGAATGCTTGACTTTATGAATGGCTGCTTATTTGGTTGTGTGAATGGTGTGATGTGCAAATTTTTGGTTGTAGGTTTTTTTTTTTTTTGCAATGTTTGGCTGTATGAAAGGTTTGCATCAATGCTTTATTGTGCAAATTTTGGCCGTGTGAATGGTTTGTTGTACATGTATCTTTGTATATATATTTGGTTGTATGAATAGTTTGATGTGCAAGTATTTGGTTACATAGATGGTATGTGCAATTGTTTGGTAGTAGGAACTGGTGTACAAGTGCTTGGTTGGATAAATTGTTTACTGTGCAACCATTTGGTTGAATAAATGATTTGAAAAGAAATGTTCCATTGCATGAATACTTTGCATGTGAATATTTGTTTGCGTGAATGTTGTGCAAATGTTCCATGAATGCGTTTATGTTTGGCTTTTAAGTGTTTCTCATGAAATCATTCTAAACCATTGTTCTTTTCAAGCAAATTATCATCGGTATCTTTTAAGCTTACTGTTAGAGAAGAGTGAATATGACGTTTAGTGTAGTAGATGGCCAAATTTTAGACCCCTGTTAATTGACCAGTGACATTGTGTGTTCATTTCCACCTCTTACTCATTAAGTGATATTATATCTAGCAAATCTAGCTCTTGAGTACATCATGAAATTATAAAACAGTAAATACACACACACACACACATATTTTGTACTTTAATTCTTCAACATTTTTGCATATGTGCAGTGTGTTTTTTCAAGCATATTCTGACGGCGTTAGTCTGTGTTGACTGATAAAATTGTACATTTTGTGAAGCTTTGAAATTGGCCAATTAAGCAAATGCAGTTTTGTCTCCAAAATGGATTAAAGAATGTGCATAAATTGCACTTAAAGTTGCTCTTTTGTATGTAAAAAGGTGGAGGAATTTGGGTACATAGTACTGTATTTCACCCTAAAGTATAGCCTTGGAAAATGGACAGTCAAGAGCACATAAATGCCATAATTTGATACTTTCGATGCAAAGACCAAGGGTTTTCTGATAAGAAAACTTCACTCAAAAGGAGACTCATGGGAGGCCCCATAAGGGCGTCAAACAGAACCCAGCAAAATGTTTCATGTAAACTTCAGGTCTAATATAATATTGAGTAATTTATGCATTCGAGATAACAGATGAGCTACACATTTGTTAAAGCTGTTGTTTGAAGGAATTCCACATTAGCTGAGTTGAGAGCACGGGACTTCACCTGGAGATCGGAGTTCAAATCCCCATGTGGCCCACAGAGTAAATCCTTCTACTCAATCGTTATATGTGTAAATTATTTTGCCTTTGTTTCACTAGGAACAATAATGACCAGTGGAGCAGTGGAGTGACAGTTTTTTCCATTTTCTGTTTTCAGATCGGCAGGAAGTTGTGAAAACTTTCCCGTGGCCAAAATTGCAGAATTGAAGAAGCTGCGTACAAGTTCCACTGATAGGCAGGTGTTGGGGTCAGAACTGTCATCGTACGGGGTGAGTTCTTTTTTACTGGGGCTTTGAGATGAAACATAACAGATGTAGATTCTTGGCTGTGAAACATAGACAGATGTAGACTCTGAAACGGTAGTATCCAGGGGTTGATCCCAAATTGAGTCCTAACTAAGACTTGAACATTGGTAA
Organism: Liolophura sinensis; assembly: GCF_032854445.1. Classification (NCBI taxonomy): domain Eukaryota; kingdom Metazoa; phylum Mollusca; class Polyplacophora; order Chitonida; family Chitonidae; genus Liolophura; species Liolophura sinensis. Next base: position 11,633,976 of record NC_088296.1, on the reverse strand, counting down.
TCTTGGCATTGTCTTCCTTGGCGTTCAACATAAGATGAGAAGGCGAAGTACTGGTGGGCCTGGTGTCAGAATAATATGACCTGGTGGGTCTTTGTGTCTGGTGTATTCGGCATGGTGTTCCAGTGAGGCAGCACCATAAATATGTGGTCATTGTGTCTGGTCTGTTACAAGTGGACACCATCGGGATATGACTGAGCTAACGTTTAAAATAACCTTAAGCCCCAGTAATCAAAATAATAATAATCAATGAAGTCTCTCCACCAGTGAAATATAGACAGATTATTTTGTCTTTGTTTCAGCTGCCGAATGCCAAGTTGGCGGAGCATCTGGCTCAGAGTTTGCAGGAGTGCTCCAACATGCAGGAGATCATACAGACACTTTACAAATGTGGCAGTGAAATATCCGACAGCAATGTACGCGAATTTGAAATCGAAACCGAACGATTGTCCAGCAAAATTGACCATTTGAAATCTCAGAATGACTTGCTGCAGCTAACGCTCGACGAAAGTCGGGCACACACGGACAGATTGAGTGTTCTCATGGGAAAATACGAGTCAAACAATACGGCACTGCAACTGGCCATAAATTATTCAGATCAGGCGTTGGAGGCGTTTGAGGTGCTTGTAGCGCTACTGGAAAGTGAGCAAGGCGTGCTACTGGCAAACTGCCGTGCGGCTGGGTTAGGGAGTTATGGTGAGTCAGTGGATTTACTCTTGTGTTTAAATTAACAATAAGAATACATATGTAACTTTTTTACATGCCGATTATGTGGTATGTTGAGCGTTGGCGTCTAAGAACAGGGAAAGCAATGTTAAACGAAATGTTAGGGGTGGTATCTCAAAAAGTACTGCCGATATTGGGATCAGGGTTTGCACTTGTGTAGAGGACAATAGCACAAGGGGGATATGCCATCGTTGATATGATGTGTGCATATTAAATACCGTAAATTACCAAATTCCTGACTTAGTGTATTGTGTATTAAAATCAGTGTTAAACAAAATGTTAGGGGTGGTATCTCAAAAAGTACTGCCGGTATTGGGATCAGGGTTTGCACTTGTGTAGAAGACAATAGCACGAGGGGGGATATGCCATCGTTGATATGATGTGTTCATATTAAATACCGTAAATTACCAAATTCCTGACAGTGTATTGTGTATTAAAATCAGTGTTAAACAAAATGTTAGGGGTGGTATCTCAAAAAGTACTGCCGATATTGGGATCAGGGTTTGCACTTTTGTAGGGGACAATAGCACAAGGGGGATATGCCATCGTTGATATGATGTGTGCATATTAAATACCGTAAATTACCAGATTCCTGACTTAGTGTATTATGTATTAAAATCAGTGTTAAACGAAATGTTAGGGGTGGTATCTCAAAAAGTACTGCCGATATTGGGATCAGGGTTTGCACTTTTGTAGAGGACAATAGCATGAGGGGGATATTCCATTGTTGATTCAGTGTGTGCATATTAAATACCGTAAATTACCAAATTTCTGACTTAGTGTATTGTGTATTAAAATCAGTGTTAAACAAAATGTTAGGGATGGTATCTCAAAAAGTACTGCTGATATTGGGATCAGGGTTTGCACTTTTGTAGAGGACAATAGCACGAGGGGGATATTCCATTGTTGATTTGGTGTGTGCATATTAAATACCTTAAATTACCAAATTCCTGACTTAGTGTATTGTGTATTGAAATCAGTGTTAAACAAAATGTTAGGAGTGGTATCTCAAAAAGTACTGCCGGCTTTGAGATCAGGGTTTACACTTGTTTAGAAGACAATAGCACGAGGGGGATATTCCATCGTCCAACTGATTTACTGATCCACAGGATACAAAGTGGCTTTAAGCTGCTCTTTACAGCGAGAAGGTTTAGTTCATAATGTAATCATCTTTAATAAATGTGAAAATGCATACAAATGCACCAGTGTGAGATAATCCATGAATAATATTTGTCATCACTTGTGTAGGTGAGATTGATGACCAGGCAGAAGTGGCGTCCATCTTACAAAGAGCAAATCATGCACGCAAAACAGCCGAAAACGTAGCCAAACACTTACTTCAGCGACTTGACCGAAGTTGTGGAATCAATGTACATATACCAGTATGCACTGCACCGCCGTGGGAAGATTTATCGTCCAATGGGAGAACTGGCAGGTAAGCACGTACAGCACAGCTTAGTGTTGAACAGTTGTTAGAGAGTTTGTTCATCTGTAGTCCTGGTTAGAAAGTTTGTTCATCTGTAGCCCTGGTTAGAGAGTTTGTTCATCTGCAGTCCTGTCCAAGCACCCAAGGGGAGAGATTTACACCTTGTCTGTCAGGTCATAAGTCCTTCAAGAAAAAATTTCCCAGACTTATTTTCAAATCAGTTATTCTTATTCAATTGAAAAGTGGCATGTGCCTTGGCAAGTTTTATTTGACTTACTTTCAACATTGTTATTAAGGGATAACAAATGTGCCCTCAATGGAAAAAAATAAGTGTTGTTTTTTTTTCATTTCTGCATTGTTATCTTAAACACTGCACATTTACAGTCACCATTTAACAGATATGTTTCAAGAATCCTAACATAGCAAACATTTGAAGAATTTCAAACTGAAGTTATGAAATGTTATTGTTTTCTCAGCACAACCAGTTCAACAGCAAGCTCGGGTGATATGGAATTCAGTAAGATAGATGAGCAGCGGCTTCGTGACTATATCCAGCAGCTGAAGAATGATAGAGCCTCTGTGAAAATGACAGTGATGGAGTTAGAGAGTATTCATGTGGACCCCCTGTCAAAGACGCCTTGTGGAAGCCCCGACTCTCAGAAGCTTGACTTAGAGAATGCTGTGTTAATGCAGGAGCTTATGGCTATGAAGGTAAGGTATAGCATTGGTAGTATCACTGTACCTTGTGTATCTCATGTTACTTTGGAATTCAGCAGACAGCTTGCAGGATGAACCATTAAAAACTTTTGAATCTACCATTGGGATGACAGAAGGCAATTCTGATTGGTTCATTTGTTTCAATAACTTTTTTACAATGGAGAGTGGGAAAAAGCTGAGTGCATGTAATGCTGCAGAAAACTGAGATCATATATGTCTCGCCAGACAGAAGTCGTCACTGACTGAGTGGTGAAAGGGTCCTCTTGAATACCTTACCTTGCATACCTCACGTGCTCCTGTGGCAAAGTGGATGGAGCTACAAAACGAACCTAATGTCACCTTTTTAAGGTCAATAGAACTATCAGAATCAGGCAATATGTCCAATTTAGTTATAGGAGAAATTTTCAGTAATTTATCATGCTGGTCTGCCCAGTGTCACTGTAAATGTGTCTTTAGTGAGGCAGCACTGTAAAGACGTTGACCATATTTAGTGACATGACTGAAATTCTGTTTAAACTAAAGCTGCAACAATAAACAGCAGTATGACATACAGATGCCTAACACTTCAGCAGAGCATGTTCAAATCCTGCTCCGGCTGATATGGCTGTGGCTTTTAAGACTGGATTTCCTCTCACCATAATGCTGGCCACTGTAGTATAAGTGAAATAAGCTTGAGTATGGCATAAAACACCAATCAAATAAATAAATAAATAAATAAATCAAATCTAACACTGGAAGGAGACTGCTTTGGTGGCTTAATTGTTAGATCATCTGTCTTGAAGTCTTGTCATTAATAAGACTTCATAAACGGTACTGGCTGCAGCCTTGTTTGACCCTCAGCACTGTGGGATTAGAGTAAGAACTGGGTGAGCTAGGTGGGGCGGTATGGACTCTCACTGAAAAATTCTTAAATACGACGTAAACCCGAAAGCTTAGATTCGTATATTTCAAAAATTCTGGAGTACTTTACATAAACTCCAGTCGGATAAGTATTGATGTTGTTGTTGTATGTAGGAGGAGAAAGCGGAGCTCAAGGCTCAGAACTACCTGTTGGACAAGGAGAAGCGCGCCCTGGAACTGCGCCTCAGTGGGAAGGAATCGCAGGAGCAGGCGTACCGCGTCCAGATCGACCATCTCAAGTGTGAGGTGGAGCAGCAGCAGGAACAGAAGCGACGTGGGGATGGTAGACAGAAAAAGGTATAGTCTACCTGTGGATGGTATGCTATGGGGATGGGTGACAGAAGAAGGTATAGTCTACCTGTAGATGGCATGCTATGGGGATGGTTGGCAGATAAAGGTATAGTCTACCTGTAGATGGCATGCTATGGGGATGGGCAGCAGAAGAAGGTATAGTCTACCTGTAGATGGCATGCTATGGGGATGGGCGGCAGATGAAGGTATAGTCTACCTGTAGATGGCATGTTATGGGGATGGTCGACAGAAAAAGGTATAGTCTACCTGTAGATGGCATGCTATGGGGATGGGTGGCAGAAGAAGGTATAGTCTACCTCTAGATGGCATGCTATGGGGATGGGCGGCAGAAGAAGGTATAGTCTACCTGTAGATGGCATGCTATGGGGATGGTCGGCAGAAGAAGGTATAGTCTACCTGTAGATGGTATGCTATGGGGATGGTTGGCAGAAGAAGGTATAGTCTACCTGTAGATGGTATGCTATGGGGATGGGCGACAGAAGAAGGTACATTCTACCTGTAGATGGCATGCTATGGGGATGGTTGGCAGAAGAGGGTATAATCTACCTGTAGATGGCATGCTATGGGGATGGGTGGCAGAAGAAGGTATCGTCTATCTGTAGATGGCATGCTATGGGGATGGACGGCAGAAGAAGGTATCGTCCACCTGTAGATGGTATGCTATGGGGATGGGTGGCAGAAGAAGGTATAGTCTACCTGTAGATGGCATGCTATGGGGATGGGCGGCAGAAGAAGGTATAGTCTACCTGTAGATGGCATGCTGAGAGCACAGCCTCTGTCACTGGGACACCTACATGTTCACAGTCCTGCTCTGCAGACAAAGGGCCACTTTACATTTCTCTCCTTAATCCGTAATTGGATCCCGATCAGGATCACTTGCCAATGTTTAATGGATCGGTCCATAGCCCAAAAGAGTCAATATGAAATTTGTTGAGACAAAGCTGCTTGCACTAAGCAGATAATTTTGTTTTGAAGTGACCTGAAGAGTCCTGTGGTGAAAGCTGCACTGAGTAGACAAAACAGCTGAAAAAAAAAAAAAAAGAATGAAGAACGGGGATGGGAAGGGGGAGGTGAAGTGCACACACGTAGAGTTGACAGCTATTGCCAGTAAAAAAAAGACCGTAATATTCAATGTAATATATGTGATGCTCCCAAAACAAGCTATACATCAACGAATTCATGTAGCTTTCTCTGTTATCCAGACTTGATTTATGTGAAAAGTTAAGAAATTTTGCGATAGTGATCCCAGAATACTATTGTAAGAGTGACAAATCCTTGAGTACAACATTAATCAACAATCTAAAGAGAAATAAGTACATACATGTAAATAAATAAATAAAAAAGAAAAAAACATGATTGTGTTGTTTCAGGAGGAAGACCAGTTAATAGCAGCAAAGTTACTGGCAGAGAGACATTCACATAATCCAGCAGAGATCGCAGAGGATCTGTCAGAGTCTCTACGACGGGAGAAAAAGCTGAAGCAGAGGGTTCAAGAGTTAGTGACAACGCTGGAAAAACTGTCGCGGAACTCTGAACGAAGGCACCAAGAGTCGGCAGAATTTGTGAACGATCTCAAGAGAGCTAACAGGTTAGTGGGCTAGAAGAGAATGATGCAGGGGTGTTAAAGAATGTTAAACTGAAATGGGTTCATGTTGTGAAAACTAAGTAGTGTAATTTGGAAGAGAAGGGGTTAATGGTGTGAAAATGCTGAGAAGAGAATGATGAAGGGATGTTAAAGAATGTTAATCTGAAATGGGTTCATGTTGTGAAAACTAAGTACATGTAATTTGGAAGAGAAGGGGTTAATGGTGTGAAAATGCTGAGAGGAGAATGATGAAGGGATGTTAAAGAATGTTAATCTGAAATGGGTTCATGTTGTGAAAACTAAGTACATGTAATTTGGAAGAGAAGGGGTTAATGGTGTGGAAATGCTGAAGTCTATTGGGAAAAAGGGGTGTAAATGGTGTGAGAATTGTGAAGTCTGTTAGGGAGTACATGGTGTAAGAATTTTACAGTCAGTAAGATTATTGTTTTAGGGCAAAGATGCAGTTATAGCAGGAACATTATTTCTATTCTATAACCCTCCTCAAAATGCTTCAAGCGAGTGAAAAGTAATTAAATAAGAAAAAACTTGTGATTTTTGTCAACAAGTATAATACCCTGTCTTATAAATGGACTCTTCCATGCCAGGTATGTTACGCTATTGCATATGCGAAAGGAAGTCTAACAGAAGACTTATAGTCTTTGATTGTCTTCTTTTCCTCTGGGGCCTCCGTGGCTCAGTCGGTTAAAGCGCTAGCGCAGCGTAATGACCTAGGAGTCTCTCACCAATGCGGTCGCTGTGAGTTCAAGTCCAGCTCATGCTGGCTTCCTCTCCGGCCGTACGTGAGAAGGTCTGGCAGCAACCTGCGGATGGTCGTGGGTTTCCCCCGGGCTCTGCCCGGTTTCCACCCACCATAATGCTGGCCGCCGTCGTATAAGTGAAATATTCTTGAGTACGGCGTAAAACACCAATCAAAAAAAAAAAAAAAAAAAAAAAATCTTTTCCTCTAATACCAAAATGGTTAAGGGTTATGGAATTTAGGATGGATGGACTTCCCAGATTTTCTGTTTTGAGATCACGTGTTAGACATACTGTCTGTGAAAAACTACAATACTGAAAGAATCTGATGTCTCTTACATTACAGTGCCTTGATATCTGCATTTGAAAAGGCAAAGAAAAAGTACCAAAGTAAATTAAAGAAGCTGGAAGTACAAATGGGTGCTATGACAGAGCGCTATGAAACACAGGTGAGTGTGACCATCAGTATTACAGTCATTGTCCTTGTTCTGCCATATTTGCCCTGTTCCTGCCATATTGGTTCTGTACAAATGGGTGCTATGACAGAGCGCTATGAAACACAGGTGAGTGTGACCATCAGTATTACAGTCATTGTCCTTGTTCTGCCATATTTGCCCTGTTCCTGCCATATTGGTTCTGTACAAATGGGTGCTATGACAGAGCGCTATGAAACACAGGTGAGTGTGACCATCAGTATTACAGTCATTGTCCTTGTTCTGCCATATTTGTCCTGTTCCTGCCATATTGGTTCTGTACTTGCCATAGTAGTTCTGTACTTGTCATATTGGTTCTGTACTTGCCATATTTGTTCTGTTTCTGCTATATTTGTCCTGTTCTGTGCTTGCCATATTGGTTCTATACTTGCCATATTTGTCCTGTTTCTGCCATATTTGTCCTGTTCTGTGCTTGCCATATTGGTTCTATACTTGCCATATTTGTCCTGTTCTGCCATGTTTGTCCTGTTCTGTACTTGCAATATGGGTTCTGCATTTGCCATATTTGTCCTGTTTCTGCCATATTTGTCCTGTTTCATACTTGTCATGTTGGTTCTGTACTTGGCATATTTGTCCTGCAGATGTCATGAACTTGCAATATTGGCACTGTTATTGCAATATTGGCTCTGTTCTTGCAATATTGGCTCTGTTCCTGCAATATTGGCTCTGTTCTTGCCATATTGGTTCTTCACTTGCCATATTGTTCCTGTACCTGTCATATTCATCTTGGCTCTCCACATTCTGTAAGTTTGTATAGGCTTATATACCTCATTCTAAAATCAAAAACAGTTTAAAAAAAGAAAATTATTAAACTCTGGATAAAGCTGTCTTTCTAAACATTTTATTACATACTTTGTAGAGGGTTGAAAGCAGTTGTCTCTGGTCCAGTGGGACAGTCTTTGATGAAATCTTAACAAGGTTGTTTATTTACTTTCAGATAAATCTCTTGAAGCAAAGAGTGGCCCTGCTAGAAGAGGAAACATCCAGGCCACCGACCAATGAAACGTCTTTATAGCATTTACTGCAGATCTGAAATTCTAACCCTGTGATTGGCTGTGTTCATTATTTGTTTCCATGACAACCCATGAGATTATTTCAGATACCTACAGTGTACATGTATATTTATGCCACCATGGGAAATGACATTTTTAATTAAGTGAATGTACAAATGTGCAAGGTGATTTACCTTTTCTGAGATTGGACAGAATTCTTGGGATTGTAGAAGCCATTGGAAGCTGTGTTGACTATACGTTGTTGACATTGTTGACATGTGGAACTGTCTGTGCCAAGAACTGCTCTTGTGACGTGAACATATAAATGTAGCTACAACCGTGCTCTTTCTTGTATGTGTAGCTGAAGGGACATATGAGCAGGTTGTGGATTGTTTTGTGAGCAACAACGACAACATCTCTTTGGGCTGACCCCGGAAAGGAGTGTCATACATCAACCACGAGATAAAAAGTTGAATGAAGTTGGAAATTTTTCTGGCCAGATGTGTTGAAGTTGTGCAAGCTCATCGAACACAGCTCTTGTTCGCAGAGAAACATGTACTTGTCTGGCAAACAGTGAAATCGGCGAAAGTGAAAGTGTTCATAGAAAAGTGATTTCCCGGAAGTTTTGCCCGATGTTTTAACAACATAATTCTCTGGACTTCCACATGTTTGTCTGTAGTGTACATGTATAATGCAGGGTACAGGTAGACGTTTTTATACAGGCCTGACTACGCCTCATCCATACCCTACAGCTCAATGTGTGTGAATAAGGAGGTTAGTGCAACTTCGGAACCTCATAGGATGGGATTATGTGTATGACGGAAAACCACTGGCAATCCGTGGCATACTTGTATGCAGAAGATAACATGTGAAATAAACCGAATTCATGTGAAATAAACCAAATTCATGTGAAATAAACCGAAGCGTAACAGAGCAAGCATGCCATTCTGACTTACAGGATTGTGCTTCCTTGTTGAAGTTAGAGTCAATATTATCTGGGTGCTTCTGGTTGGATAATTGGGATGTAATGATCTGTATGGTAAAAGCTGCGAAAGGCATTCAGCTAGTCTGCCAGAGTTTTGACTGTGGTGAGTCTATGGTGCATCAACTGGTGGTAGAATGGTGCCTGGTACTCCTCTGCAAACATTAGAAAAGGAAAAAAACTTCAAAATGGAAGGCTATATGTATGTTGGTGTTGACCTTGCGAGAAATCACTGATAGTCTTACCCTATTGACACTGCAACTAGAAGAAGGATTTTGGGACAGCTGCAATTGTTGCAAAAGAATAGCTACAGCAAACATTTTATGTGTGATTAATGCTAGCTTGCAAAATGTTTCTTGGACTAGTTTTTACTTAACTTATTTCATGCGGTTTTGTGCAAGACATTGAGCTGAATTGATTTGGACAGTTTTGTCTTCCTAGGTCTTACTGGACATGCAGTGAACCTGAAGCAAATTTGGACACTTTTGTCTTGCTGGGTCTCACTGGACATGCAGTGAACCTGAAGCAAATTTGGACAGTTTTGTCTTGCTGGGTCTCACTGGACATGCAGTGAACCTGAAGCAAATTTGGACAGTTTTGTCTTGCTGGGTCTCACTGGACATGCAGTGAACCTGAAGCAAATTTGGACAGTTTTGTCTTGCTGGGTCTCACTGGACATGCAGTGAACCTGAAGCAAATTTGGACAGTTTTGTGCAAAACTTAAGTGGGTAATCTATCATACATGTGGCTAAAATGAGTGTGGACAGTTGGGTGCAAACCGTACTTGGTGTACAGTATAAATGAAGAAAATATCAGTATCTGAAGTCACTAATATGCTTGTATTGTTTCATGTGTATGTCAGCCTAAAACAGAATTGTTTCAAAATACAGTGAACGGCTTGTCAAACATGTATTTATCATGAATGTGTAAATATGCACACTTAGGTTATTGTACACTGTATACTTGGCATTGTATTTCAAAACATGCATTTTTCTGTAACTTAATTCCTTGAGTTAAGTTCATTTTATGTGACAATCCATGGCATTGAATTTGATCTTATGCATGCATGTGTTTATATGCATATGCAAATGACTTGGCAAAAACCAACCAATGATGCAAAAGAACAGTATTTTGTGCGAAACTGCTTTATGATCCTCCACATGCTGTTTTTATTAAAACTGTGTGATACCTGTTTTTACATTGTATATTATCGCTCGTTTTTTGATACGTTTTTTTTGTAGGTTTATTACATTTTGCATAATAGCAATGGTGCATTCGTATATTGATCTACATGTATCTCATACATGTATTCTTCATGTAACCATGGTAACAGTCTAATGGCTTACATAGTGACAGAATGAAAATAGCAAAAAAAAGACTTTACGTCATAGAAGTTACATGTACTTTACTGAATATTGCAAAGAAGAGTGTGTATATTATTATATTATGGAACATAGCAAACATGGCATTTCATTGTAGAAAATTACGACAGAGATTTGCTATGCAGTGCAGAAGATAACAATACAGATCATTGCAAAACAGTGCAGTGCAAAATTCAGAAAATTAATTAATGACAACAAAATAATGTATTACATTACAGAACATTGCAACATAGGGAATAGCGATATATAAAACCATAACAATTCGACTCAGAATGCTGTTCAGAATGGTAACATTGCAATAGAACATTAGCTTTGAACACATCACTGGCATTAGCTACACATCAGTAGCATTTTGCCCTTGTGTAGCCTGTTTATGAGAGTTGTGTTGATCTTAAGAAAGAGTCTTGAGGTTTGTTTTCAATTCATGATGATCTCCTAGTTGAAAACATGTCAGTTTCAGCACCAGAAAATGAAATATACAGGGTGGAACAAAAGTCTGGGCCCCTAGGCAATTTACAATTTACAGTTTACAGTAAGTGTTTGAACAGCTTTCCACCTTCCCCCAAACACTTTCTTACTCAGGAGACACATGATCTTTGCACATTTCGAAGCATAGAGTTATTCCTTTTTATGGTTTCAATTTCTTGTGTGATTTTATCTTTTAGCGCTTGTAATGTTCTTGGTTTGTTAGCATAAACCACTGATTTAACATGTCCCCGTAAAAAAAAATCCAAAGGACTTAAATCCGGAGATCTCGGTGGCCGTTCAACCGGCCCTCATCGTCCAATCCATTTCCCTGGAAATGTGCTGTCATGTTAACTTATACATGATATGTAAATGATCCAAATTATGTTAAAAATGAATAAAAAAAAATTCTGTAGTAAATTGCCTATGGGTCATGAATTTTGCTCCACCCTGTATATGGCCCCGACAACCGTACATGCTCTGTACCCTCAAAAAATTCCATGTTAGAGGTACTAGTCCAATGTCTACAGCTGCATGTCTAGAAGCTATCATATCGGGACAGATCATTTCTTTATTTCTGTGAAGTTTATTGCACCCTTACTGGATCAATACATACAATTGATTAATATGAATTATGTTTTCAAATTTGCAAATTTTTTTTGAATTTGTTAAGGCTTTATTGTACAAACGTGTAACAAAAGTCTTAATTCGTGACGATGGCCATGTTTTGTCATTAGCATTAAAGAGAGTAAAAGAAAGTTTTTTTTTTGCAGAAATGAGATTTGAAAAAGTGAAGCTGGCCATACGCCTAAGTTGCGTATGTGTAAGTCTATTGATAGGCTGGCTTTTAAACCTTACAAAGCTCCAGTCCAGTGCACTGTGAGCAAAAGTGCAGAAAGCTTCTTTTGTAACTTGTTTACAAATACATATACAATATAATTAGACTATCAAAAATTTGTTATGTTTGGCATTTTATGCTTAAATATTCTTCTGAAGAAAATTTTGATTTGATATGCAAAAGAGATAACATGTATTTAGAAATATTTATGGGTATTCAAAAGAAGTTACATGTTACCTTTCGTTGAAATTTCTGAAAAATCTGATCAGATAACATTGCTTAACTCCAAACCACTAAACTGTACATGAAAATAAATCTTGGCAGTAATACTGATACCAGTGGTGAGAGGAAGTATTGGCAGTTTTGCACCTTGTCTTTGGATATATGTTAAAGACTGGTATGATCCCAGGATTCAGATTAAACCCATCTCTGTGGCATGAGTACCAATACATGTACATGTAATTGAGGTAACGGTAGGCCGTGGGGAGCATCCAGTAGTGTGAGGACGCCTTTGGCTGTGTTTCCCTTTCCTGGACATCATAAGGTATTGAGTACAGCAGAATGGAATGCTCTGGCAATCTGCCAATGGAAAGGGTGGAGACTCTGCCAGCGAATGTGTGTATGGATTACAATTGTTGTCAGTTCAAACCCCAAAGGGATTAGTAACCTCGGTAACTTATTAAGGAAGGGATAAGATGTACAGATAGAAGTTCACAGGCATCGTGTCATGACAGTACAAAGTGATGTAGGAGCCCAAGTGTGTAGTATGTACAAAGCTGTGTAACATGGCATTTTATTAAGTCCCAAATTTTAGAAACAGCTGCCTGTTCAATGATTCATACGTTTTGTGAAAGAGCTTTTTATGCCAACGGCCGCTGACAGTCTCTCCTTGTAACAGTTTGAAGTACTGAAATGTAGTAATATTAGGCCAATCTACTACTGCTTTCTTCTGTTTTACAAATGAAGCATTTATTAACCAAAAATTCAAGAAAATGGTGTCTCATATCTAGAAACGTTTATTGGCAAGTTTTGAGGCGTTATTTATACATTGTAAGACAATCATTACTGACAATTAAGGCAAGATGTGCTCTGGATGTTTGCCTTCCCCTCTGTCTGAGTGTTTCCTGAAAACCATGGCTCTGTCATATTATTGCTATACAAAATAAACATCAGTTCAAATTTCACTCTGGTCATGCAGTTTTCTGTTCTTGATGTTCTTTGATTGGATTTATTTGATGGGTGTTTTACGCTGTACTCAAGAATATTTCACTTATACGACGGCGGCCAGCATTATGGTGGGAGGAAACCGGGCACAGCCCGGGGAAAAACCACGCCCATCTGCAGGTTGCTGTCAGACCCATGTTCTTTGAGTTAATGTTCATGAAGCATTGTGTTTTATTTCAGTTTACTCCAGAATTTACATACTTATGTGTAAACGTAAGCGTATTGCGATGGCTGTTTTCAGCAGAGTCCACACCTGAACTTACATGGAATTTTTGGGGCAAGGTCAAGTGGTCAAGTTAACAAAGGCACTAATGCTTTTCAATTTCTGGATAGCGCAGCGTAATGACCCAGGAACCTCTCACCAGTGCGGTCGCTGTGAGTTCAAGTCCAGCTCATGATGGCTTCCTCTCCGGTCGTACGTGAGAAGGTCTGACATCAATCTGTGGATGGTCGTGGGTATCCTCCAGGCGCTGCCTCGTTTCCTCCCACCATAATGCTGGCCATTGTCGTATAAGTGAAATATTCTTGAGTATGGCGTAAAACACACCCACACAAAAATAAATAAATCAATTCCCAGAACACCCAAAGTATGGGTTCAAAACCAGCCTTGGCAGGTCGTCACCTGTGGAAATCTTTGCCAGTAGACCTACACATATCTTGCTACAAGTCTTTGGATTACCACAAGCTGACTGTTAATGTGAAAAATGCCTTATCATCGTGAACAACCAAATAAACACATACACGTGGGTGTGAGTGAGTGAGTAAGTGCGTGGGGTTTAACGTCGTACGTAACAATTTTCATATGACAAAGAAGGAATCCTTAGATTACATGTTATGTGTCTCCTTGTTGCAGGACAGATTTCCACCACTCTTTTATCTAGTGCTGCTTCACTGAGAAGCCTTATCGGAGGCAAGTGAGCCGCCCTGCCCGAGCTATTATAATGATACAGGTCAACCAGTCGTTGCACTATCCCCTTCATGCTGAACGCCAAGCGAGGGAGTTACAACTTCCTCTTTTAAGGTCTCAGGTGTGACTTGACCCAGGATTGACCCTGGATCCCGAAGCGGACGCTCTACCAACTGTGGTATCGGGGCGGTCATACATGTGGGTGTAATTCCATTGATTGTACATGCCTGTCCCTAAAATGGTGGTGCACAGGAATAATTCTATGCCTGACAAACTCTACCTGGGTCCTTATTACCTAAAGTGACGTGTATTGTGATGGAATGATCCCAAAATTAAGCCTGATAAAAGTGTGTTAATGGTGAGCTAGTGTCAAGTCCGTTAATGGTGAGCTAGTGCCAAGTCCGTTAATGGTGAGCTAGTGTCAAGTCCGTTAATGGTGAGCTAGTGCCAAGTCCGTTATTGGTGAGCTAGTGTCAAGTCCGTTAATGGTGAGCTAGTGTCAAGTCCGATAATGGTGAGCTAGTGTCAAGTCCGTTAGTGGTGGTCTAGTGTCAAGTCTGTTAATGGCGAGCTAGTGTAAAGTTCGTTAATGGTGAGCTAGTGTCGAGTCCGTTAATGTTGAGCTAGTGTCAATTCCGTGAATGGTCAGCTAGTGTCAAGTCCGTTAATGGTCAGCTAGTGTCAAGTACGTTAACGGTCAGCTAGTGTCAAGTCCGTTAATGGTCAGCTAGTGTCAATCTAGAATCAGAATAGTAACTTACAAAAGAGGCTACAAGTTGAATTCAGATGCGATGAGGGATACTTGGCTAGGGAAAAAGGTTTCCTGTTGATCGTGATCTTCAAAATCCTCTCCCTCCCGCCATTCCTAAAATATGGGCTTATCATTAATTTGATTGGAGTTCTACATTGTACTTAAGAATGTTTCCATTTGACATAGGCCAGCATTATGGTGGAAGTAAATGAAACTGACAACCAACCATATTGCTGGTAGACCTTCCCAAATATGGCTAAAATAACTTGAAGACAAGTTTATTTATGAGAAAAAAATGTCAGAAACGAAACGTGTTCATGAAATTATATATATATATACATATATATATATATATATATATATATATATATATATATATATATATATATATATATATACTTGAAACACTGATGCAGTGCAACCATCAAGCCCTTGACTATTGAGGTGGGATGTTTAAATCCAGCCCTCGCTCTTTTTTTGTTTTGGCTGCAGCTTCAAGTCAGGAGGTCTATGGTATACTGTGCATTACAATGCTCTGCAGTTTCCTATGCTCTGCAGTTTCCTATGCTCTGTGGTATCCTATGCTCTGCGGTATCCAATGCTCTTTGGTTTCCTATGTTTTGTGGTATCCTATGCTCTGCAGTTTCCTATGTTTTGTGGTATCCTATGCTC
Organism: Liolophura sinensis; assembly: GCF_032854445.1. Lineage (NCBI taxonomy): Eukaryota > Metazoa > Mollusca > Polyplacophora > Chitonida > Chitonidae > Liolophura > Liolophura sinensis. The sequence goes on along the minus strand of NC_088296.1, from coordinate 11,618,850 downwards.
TGTAGTTTCCTATGCTCTGTGGTTTCTTATGTTTTGTGTTATCCTATGCTAAGTGGTATCCTATGTTCTGCAGTTTCCTATGCTCTGTGGTTTCCTATGTTTTGTGGTATCCTATGCTCTGCGGTATCCTGTGCTCTGTGGTTTCCTATGCTCTGTGGTTTCTCATCTTTTGTGGTTTCCTCTGCTCTGTGGTTTCCTATGTTTTGTGGCATCCTATGCTCTGCGATATCCTATGCTCTGTGGTTTCCTATACTCTGTGGTTTCTTATGTTTTGTGGTTTCCTATGCTCTGTGGTTTCCTATGTTTTGTGGTATCCTATGCTCTGCGGTATCCTATGCTCTGTGGTTTCCTATGCTCTCTGGTTTCTTATGTTTTGTGGTTTCCTATGCTATGTGGTTTCCTATGTTTTGTGGTATCCTATGCTCTGCAAAACCCTATACTCTGTGGTTTCCCATGCTCTATGGTTTCCTATGTTTTGTGATTTCCTATGCTCTGAGGTTTCCTATGCTCTGCAGTTTACTGTGCTCTGCGGTTTCCTTCACCCATAACCCTGACTGCTGTCCAATACATACAAGTGAAAAATTCTTCAGAACTGTATTAAACACTAAGCAATCAGAAAACCTAAAAACACCAAAAAAAAGGAATTGTTAAAGGCCAAGAAAAGTAAAAAAAACACAACTTTGGGTGCTGAAAGTTACATTTTAACAGTAGGATATCGAAATACCTTCCAAAGAAGCTTCAAAAAAACTTTCTACGGTCAATACAGCTCTTAGAATCCGGCCAAATGTGATAGGCAAAGTTTTAGGTCATTTACCACATGGGAGGTTGTGATGAATGTAGACATTGGCCAATGTAAGCCTGGTCATTTACCACATGGGAGGTTGTGATGAATGTAGACATTTACCATTGTAAGCATAGTCATTTACCACATGGGAGGTTGTGATGAATGTAGGCAATGGCCAATGTAAGCATAGTCATTTACCACATGGGAGGTTGTGACGAATGTAGACACTGGCCAGTGTAAGCATATTGATTTACCACATGGGAGGTTGTGATGAATGTAGACATTGGCCAAGGTAAGCATAGTCATTTACCACATGCGAGGTTGTGATGAATGTAGGCATTTACCATTGTAAGCATAGTCATTTACCACATGGGAGGTTGTGATGAATGTAGGCAATGGCCAATGTAAGCATAGTCATTTACCACATGGGAGGTTGTGACGAATGCAGACACTGGCCAGTGTAAGCATATTGATTTACCACATGGGAGGTTGTGATGAATGTAGACATTGGCCAATGTAAGCATAGTCATTTCCCACATGCGAGGTTGTGATGAATGTAGGCATTGGCCAATGTAAGCATAGTCATTCACCACATGGGAGGTTGTGATGAATGTAGACATTGGCCAATGTAAGCATGGTCATTTACCACATGCGAGGTTGTGATGAATGTACACATTGTCCAATGTAGGCATGGTCATTTCCATGGGAGGTTGTGATGAATTTAGGCACTGGCCAATGTAAGCATAGTCATTTACCACACAGGGGGTTATGATAAATGTAGACATTGGCCAATGTAAGCAGTCATTTACCACATAGGAGGTTGTGACGAATGTAGACATTGGCCAATGTAAGCAGTCATTTACCACAGAGGAGGTTGTGATGAATGTAGACATTGGCCAATGTAAGCATGGTCATTTACCATATGAGAGGTTGTGATGAATGTACACATTGGCCAATGTAAGCAGTCATTTACCACATAGGAGGTTGTGATGAATGTAGACATTGGCCAATGTAAGCATGGTCAGTTACCACATGGGAGGTTGTGATGAATGTAGACATTGGCCAATGTAAGCACAGTCATTTACCACATGGGAGGTTGTGATGAATGTAGACATTGGCCAACATAAGCACAGTCATTTACCACCTGCGAGGTTGTGATGAATGTAGACACTGACCAACATAAGCATAGTCATTTACCACATGGGAGGTTGTGATGAATGTAGGCACCGGCCAATGTAAGCATAGTCATTTACCACATGGGAGGTTGTGATGAATGTGGACATTGGCCAATGTAAGCAGTCATTTACCACATAAGAGGTTGTGACGAATGTAGGCACTGGCCAATGTAAGCATGTTCATTTACCGCATGGGAGGTTGTGATGAATGTAGACATTGGCCAATGTAAGCATGGTCATTTACCACATGGGAAGTTGTGATGAATGTAGACATTGGCCAACATAAGCATAGTCATTTACCACCTGCGTGGTTGTGACGAATGTAGACATTGGCCAATGTAAGCATAGTTATTTACCACCTGCGAGGTTGTGATGAATGTACACATTGGCCAATGTAAGCATGGTCATTTACCACATGGGAGGTTGTGATGAATGTAAACACTGGCCAATATAAGCATAGTGATTTACCACATGGGAGGTTGTGATGAATGTAGACATTGGGCAATGTAAGCATGGTCATTTACCACATGGGAGGTTGTGATGAATGTAAACACTGGCCAATATAAGCATAGTCATTTACCACATGGGAGGTTGTGGTGAATGTACACATTGTCCAATGTAGGCATGGTCATTTACCACATGCGAGGTTGTGATGAATGTACACATTGTCCAATGGAAGCAGTCATTTACCATATGGGAGGTTGTGATGAATGTAGGCACTGGCCAATGTAAGCATGGTTATTTACCACATGGGAGGTTGTAATGAATGTGGCACTGGCCAATGTAAGCATAGTTATTTACCACATGGGAGGTTGTGATGAATGTAGACATTGGCCAATGTAAGCATGGTCATTTACCACCTGCGAGGTTGTGATGAATGTACACATTGTCCAATGGAAGCAGTCATTTACCATATGGGAGGTTGTGATGAATGTAGGCACTGGCCAGTGTAAGCATATTGATTTACCACATGGGAGGTTGTGATGAATGTAGACATTGGCCAATGTAAGCATAGTCATTTCCCACATGCGAGGTTGTGATGAATGTAGGCATTGGCCAATGTAAGCATAGTCATTTACCACATGGGAGGTTGTGATGAATGTAGACATTGGCCAATGTAAGCATGGTCATTTACCACATGCGAGGTTGTGATGAATGTAGACATTGGCCAATGTAAGCATGGTCCTTTACCACATGCGAGGTTGTGACGAATGTAGACATTGGCCAATGTAAGCATGGTCATTTACCATATGAGAGGTTGTGATGAATGTAGACATTGGCCAATGGAAGCAGTCATTTACCATATGGGAGGTTGTGATGAATGTAGGCACTGGCCAATATAAGCATAGTCATTTACCACATGGAAGGTTGTGACGAATGTAGACATTGGCCAATGTAAGCATAGTCATTTACCACATAAGAGGTTGTGATGAATGTAGACACTGGCCAGTGTAAGCATATTGATTTACCACATGGGAGGTTGTGATGAATGTAGACATTGGCCAATGTAAGCATGGTCCTTTACCACATGCGAGGTTGTGACGAATGTAGACATTGGCCAATGTAAGCATAGTCATTTACCACATGGGAGGTTGTGATGAATGTAGACATTGACCAACGTAAGCATGGTCATTTACCACATGCGAGGTTGTGATGAATGTAGACATTGGCCAATGTAAGCATAGTCATTTACCACATGGGAGGTTGTGATGAATGTAGACATTGACCAACGTAAGCATGGTCATTTACCACATGGGAGGTTGTGATGAATGTACACGTTGGCCAATGCAAGCATAGTCATTTACCACATAGGAGCTTGTGATGAATGTAGGAACTGGCCAATGTAAGCTTAGTCATTTACCACATGGGAGGTTGTGACGAATGTAGACATTGGCCACTGTAAGCAGTCATTTACCACATAAGAGGTTGTGACGAATGTAGACACTGGCCAGTGTAAGCATATTCATTTACCGCATGGGAGGTCGTGATGAATGTAGACATTGGCCAATGTAAGTATTGTCATTTTCCACATGGGAGGTTGTGATGAATGTAGACATTGGCCAATGTGGGCATGGTCATTTACCACATGGGAGGTTGTGATGAATGTAGACACTGGCCAATGTAAGCACAGTCATTTACCACATAGGAGGTTGTGATGAATGTAGACAGTGGCCAATGTAAGTATTGTCATTTTCCACATGGGAGGTTGTGATGAATGTAGACACTGGCCAATGTAAGCATGGTCCTTTACCACATGGGAGGTTGTGATAAATGCAGACACTGGCCAATGTAAGCAGTCATTTACCACATGGGAGGTTGTGATGAATGTACACATTGTCCAATGGAAGCAGTCATTTACCATATGGGAGGTTGTGATGAATGTAGGCACTGGCCAGTGTAAGCATAGTCATTTACCACATGGGAGGTTGTGATGAATGTAGACATTGGCCAATGCAAGCATGGTTATTTACCACATGGGAGGTTGTAATGAATGTGGCACTGGCCAATGTAAGCATAGTTATTTACCACATGGGAGGTTGTGATGAATGTAGATATTGGCCAATGTGAGAAGTCATTTACCACATGGGAGGTTGTGATGAATGTAGACATTGGCCAATGTAAGCATGGTCATTTACCACATGGGAGGTTGTGATGAATGTAGACATTGGCCAATGTAAGCATTGTCATTTACCACATGCCAGGTTGTGATGAATGTAGACACTGGCAAATGTAAGCAGTCAATTACCACATGGGAGGTTGTGACAAAAGTAAACACTGGTCAATGTAAGCATAGTCATCTACCACATAGGAGGTTGTGATGAATGTAGACATTGGCCAATGTAAGAATAGTCATTTACCACATAGGAGGTTGTGATGAATGTAGGCAATGGCCAATGTAAGCAGTCATTTACCACATGGGAGGTTGTGACGAATGTAGACATTGGGCAATGTAAGCATGGTCATTTACCACATGGGAGGTTGTGATGAATGTCGCACTGGCCAATGTAAGCATAGTCATTTACCACATGGGAGGTTGTGATGAATGTAGACATTGGCCAATGAAGGCATAGTCATTTACCATACGGGAGGTTGTGATGAATGTAAACATTGGCCAATGTAGGCATAGTCAATTACCATGTGTGAGGTTGTTATGAATGTAGACATTGGCCAGTGGAGGCAGTCATTTACCACATGGGAGGTTGTGATGAATGTAGACATTGGCCAATGTAAGCATAGTCATTTACCATACGGGAGGTTGTGATGAATGTAGGCACTGGCCAATGTAAGCATAGTCATTTACCACATGTGAGGTTGTGACGAATGTAGACATTGGCCAATGTAAGTAGTCATTTACCACATGAGAGATTGTGATGAATGTAGACACTGGCCAGTGTAAGCATATTGATTTACCACCACATGGGAGGTTGTGATGAATGTAGACATTGGCCAATGTAAGCATGGTCATTTACCACATGGGAGGTTGTGATGAATGTACACATTGGCCAATGTAGGCATGGTCATTTACATGGGAGGTTGTGATGAATTTAGGCACTGGCCAATGTAAGCATAGTCATTTACCACACAGAAGGTTATGATGAATGTAGACATTGGCCAATGTAAGCAGTCATTTACCACATAGGAGGTTGTGATGAATGTAGACATTGGCCAATGTAAGCATGGTCATTTACCATATGAGAGGTTGTGATGAATGTAGACATTGGCCAATGTAAGCAGTCATTTACCACATAGGAGGTTGTGATGAATGTAGACATTGGCCAATGTAAGCAGTCATTTACCACATAGGAGGTTGTGACGAATGTAAACATACTGTAAGCATACTGATAATGTGAGATTCGGAGGACAAGCTGTGCAGAAGGCCCCCAGTTTTCTTCTGTGACAGTGCGTGTGCACCTCATAGTTGTTTTATGAGTGCACATACACCAATTTTTTGACATAAATGACACTAAAAAAGAAAAAAAAAAAAAACCCAACAAACACACAACTCTTGTAGAAAGAGGTTCATGATTTATTCTGATTTATTCCTTCAACAACTTATGCTGGAGAAGATGAAACACTGTGACATTGTACATGTGTTCAAGCTTTGGATGAAAATAGCAAAAACTGTAAATTTACAAAACTTTACCACACCAAAAACCTATTTAAAAAAAAAACTTCTAAAAAATGTCAATTAACTTTGCACTTGTTTGATTTCTTACAAATCAATTCACGGACTCTCCTGAAGCGTGCCTTGCAATATGTGCACTAGGCCATGAAATTCTTTTGTTAGAAACTCAACATGGCCGCAAGATCCAACACGGATGCAACTGCAAATTGTCTAGAAAGTTCAGACTGTTGAACGAAGATTGTTTCAGTTTGGATAGGGACTGTTAAAGCTATGGGCCAAAAGTGTTAAGGCTTGGGCAGGCAGGGGTTGTTCAGATTTGGGCATGGGCTGTTCAGCTTTGGACAAAGTGTTTAGATTTGATGCTGTACAGGTCAAAGATTGTTCAGCTTTGGAGAGAAAATGTTTAGTTGTTAACACTAAAAAGCATTTTCTGACATGATGGGTTTGAAAAGAACCTGGCCCTGACTTTTAAAGAACCATGATTTCTATGAGTGTAAATATAGTCCTACATCACTAGTCCGTCAACATCAACCTATACACTAACAACAAAAACAAAATACTAATACAAGTAATATACTCTTACTACAAAAAGGGAGCCCACACCTCATATAAAATGTGTAATAAAAAAAGTGTATACAAAGGTTTAAAAAAAAACAAACACATAGAAAAATTAGAAATAAAAACCTAAACTGCGTTATACAAAAAGGGGAAGTTTGTGTACCACTAGAGACATTGCATACATGTACCATTTAAACATGTTTCATAAGGTGACACTTCTACATGTACCATTTAAACACATCTCACCAGGTGACACTTGTACAGGTATATGTATGTACTGATATCTTGTAATATAAAGGTACATGTGTAGTGTAAAAAATACAGGAACCTCAAAATTGCATAGTTTGGCCATCATAAAAAGACCTGAATTTGTTTTTTGATTCTTTGCTTTTTAACACATATACAAACAGTAACCGCATTTTTCTGTTAAAAGGAAATAAGAAACCATGGCAACAACAGTTAGAACCTGAAGTTAGACAAGTAGCCATTTTACACACAGAAAAGCTAATTAACACACAAGGTAGAGTGACCAACAAAATAACACATACCTAATTACATGTACTTGAGTCATGCTGTTTTTTCATTACTTCCTCTATGACTATACATGTAGAAAATGAGTTGCTTATAATGTAGGATAGCCATAGCTTGTAATGTAGGATAGCCATAGCTTGTAATGTAGGATAGCCATAGCTTGTAATCTAGGATAGCCTTAGCTTGTAATATAGGATAGCCTTAGCTTGTAATCTATAACAGCCGTAGCTTGCTCTCAGAGTACAATAAAAAAAAAAACAAACCCATGAAACCTTTCAGAAATCCTGCAAGAAGCTTTCTCTCTCTGCCTAACTCTCTCTACATATATCTATACAGATGTGTATATACAGTACATGTACTTGCCCCTATTCAGTAATTAATCAATTTCGAGTCTTCCCTTCCCTGACAAAAAATCTGAATGAAGTCTTCAGATGTTTCCATTTTCTGATAAAACAATATTAATAGTAATGACGCACTATTTGCTGTGAAGATCCAAACCTAAATTTTTGGTTACATCTGCATTTCTCAAAAGTGCCCCAGAAAAGTTGGTGGCACATGTCCCCAAGGGCATCTATGTGTATTTACCAACTTAGCCGACTCAGGATTACATATTTTATTAAAGTTTAAATAAAAGTCAGCAGGTAGATTGACCCTGACACTAAGTGACAAACACACAAGAAGGAAAATAATGTTGTAACCATATCCATTCTGCAAACTTGCGAATACTGAGACACAAATGTAGATGAACCTCTCTTGTAACATGCATTAATCACAATCAAATGCACAAAACTTGCCTATTTTACATTTAAGTTCACTGCTAACACCTACTTAAATAGGCTCACTAAGTTACAAGCCGACTAGTACACACAGACGCGTTAAGTAATAGGCCTAGCTCTGCAATGGCACAAAGAAACATTAAAATGGTAAGATTTTTTTTTTTGTCATCAACTCTGTGATAAAAAAAAAAAAACACACACACAGGTTTCATTGACAAGAATATATATGGCACACACCAGGCATGCTCCTCAGCACACCTCAGCGCACCTCAGCACATCTGTGTGCACCTCAGCACACCTCAGTACACCTCAGCGCACCTCAGCACATTAGTTCAATGTATATAAACACTGAATAACACTGGTTAAAAATGTCAGATAAAAAATATGGATCAAAGTCAACATTAGAAACTAGCTGTAGTTGGTGGGTCTTCATATCACTTTGCAAAATGGCGTCTGTTCACACTCGAATTGTCCTCCTCCGTCAAATGTCCACCGATACGATAAACCCAAAGAGGATTGAGCAATGAAGAAATACATATAAAGACATAGAATGTTTGACAGTAAGTCTATCAGCTTCAACAAGCAGGCCAGAAATGGGAAGATCCACCCTGTGACCAGTTACACAGACTGAAGGTCATAGGGTAAGCCTTAGTTAACAGCCAGAGTGCCAACAAACAAGGAGAGCAGTCCCAGGACAACCATGGACACCGAAACTGAAACAACAAGAATCTCTGGTTTACTGATTGATAGACGACTGTGTAAAAGGTATCAGCTATAAGGCATGAATCAGTATCTATTACCAGGGGTGGAAATAAGGCCATCATTCAAAAATATAATTATCTCTGTATATATTAATCTGACAGTTTTCTCCCACCGTAATGCTGGCCGCGGTCGCACAAGTCAAATATTCTTGAGTACAGCATAAAACAGGTCACATATATAAATAATTAAACAAATCTAACCAATCCTCCAGATAGGATCCTACCAGTACTGGGCATAAAACCCATTATTTTACCACCAAATTATTAATTTAATTTCAATTAATTAACTTGACCATTGCCATCACCAAAAACTTATTTTCATAAGAACCCCCATGAAAGTATACTTCATGACCATGGTTTTTTTCAATATACTGATCATAGTCAAGAAACACACTGGTTTTTAGTTAAAATCACGTAATGGTCATTAAATCATTCACATTTGATGAATTTCATGGCCGTCAAATTTTCTTGTGAAAAAAAGCATGCCTCAAAAAAGGGTCCTACTCTTAAAGCTTAGGGGCTTTTTTTGGTTTTTCTTTCGCCCAATGTTAATTTCTCTAAAATACCAATCTCTTTCATTAGCCAGAATGAAATAAAAATTTTTTTACTGACAACTTTTTTCTGAAAAGGTTAAGTTACACCTAACAAAAGATTTTTTGGGATGGCCAAAATCATTTGGGTTGGATTCTAACACGTGAGGAGTCCCACTTATAACACATATGAGGAGTCCCACTTATAACACATTTGAGGAGTCCCTCTTATAACACATTTGAGGAGTCCCCTTTATAACACATGTGAGGAGTCCCACTTCTAACACATTTGAGGAGTCCCACTTATATCACATTTGAGGAATCCCCTTTATAACACATTTGAGGAGTCCCACTTCTAGCACATGTGAGGAGTCCCCCTTATAACACATTTGAAGAGTCCCACTTCTAACACATGTGAGGAGTCCCCCTTATAACACATTTGAAGAGTCCCACTTCTAACACATGTGAGCAGTCCCCCTTATATCAAGCCTGGGATTAATATTAACAGCTGGTTCAGGACATAATGACAAATCTTCCAGCTATTGACATTATTAACGAAGTTACAATGTTATTTACATTTCAGCTTTGTCCTGTACCAACAACAAAATACTGACTGATGAAGGACAATGTCTTTGGACTGTTCCTTAACCCAGGCTTGTTACATTTGCATAGACCATGGAGACCAGTTGGATACGACTTAATACTGGAATTCTTCAACCTTTTGGCACATTTGCAATGTGTTTATTCAAGCGTAGTCTGAAGGCATTACTCTGTGCAGATTGATAAAACTGTACTTTTTGTAAAGAACTGAAATTTGCCAATCCAACCAATGTAGTTTTGTAACTATGCGTATTAAAATTGCACTGCAGGTTGCTCTTCCATATGACAAGAGGTTGAGTATCTTCACCCCTGGGGAGGGTCGAAAAGGCTCACTATCACAGCGCACACAACACACATATGCACAAGGGAGGAGCTTATCAATATTCAGTATCTGAGGTCTGCAGAAATGTTGCGAGACTGCCATTGGAATTCACCAGTAGGGGTAACTGCCTGCAGGAAGGCCTATCACTTTCCAATCAATTTCCATGCACCGTTAGAATAGTATTCATACATCTATTACAATGTTTTCTACTCTATCAATGTATTTCTATGATAACCCTACTTTAAAATCCATCGGCTACTTTGTACACTCATACAAATGGAAAACAGATGATTTACTTTCAGATCATTGTAATATTTCTACGCAATTCGTTTTCTCACCAAAATGTCACTTTAAGTATACACTTGTGTCAACCCTAAAAATACAGCTTCAGACACACGCCTTTTCTGCAGTCAGGAATGATTATTTGCCACTAATTTTAGCATCAGTAAGATCATCAAAATCATTAAATGTCTCTATTCCTCCTTTTATGTTCATTGTTTTATTAATTTATTTGATTGGTGTTTTACACCGTACTCAAGAATATTTCACTTATACCACGGCGACCAACATTATGGCATAACCGAAAGTGAAGTCAGCAAACCGGAAGTCGTACATCCCAAAACGAAAACGGCTATTTTAACAAGTTTCAAAATTGAAGAACTTCTGCGGCTAAATTAGCATGGCAGAAATGCGTGAAATTTAACTAGGTAGTAGAAGTGGGGACTGTCTTTTATATGAATAAAAGTTTAGGTGTCCCAGGTCACGTGACCCAGCTGCCATGTTGGGTTGCTACTAAAAGTTTTGGGAAGCATTTTCTTCTGAACTTAACATCAGAATGACCTGACATTCTCTACAAGGAACAACTGTTCACTGTGAATTACTTTGACAGAGGCAGAATGCAATATGTCAGGAAAAAACTGGAAACGGAAGTGATGTTGTCTCAAATCAAAAATTTTGAATCTTTTAAATATGCTACCTGACGTAATTTCCTGATCACAAATCTGGTCTTATTTTATTCCAATAGTGCATATTTTTGTCGCAAATTGCCATCAAAGTGCGAAAAGTTGCAATTTCCCCCCATTTTTGGAAGTCATGTGACACAAAACGGCTATAGCTGCAGAGCTGAAAATGGCTGAGTGCAAAGGGCTTTGTGTGGATTCTGTGAGTGCGGAAAATCTTTTAAATGGCTTATTCAATATGGGAGTTGCAGTGCTTGAAAAATTGTTGATTTGGCACTTTGACGTCCCTATGTTATACAATGCATTATAAATGTGTTTATGACTAAGATGAAAGTAGAAATGTTGACAGCCAGCTACCCGACCTAGTTTGACGTCCTGATCACAAATCTGATCTTATTTCTTTGCTACGATGCATATTTTTGTTGCAAACTGCGATCGAAGTGTGAAAAGTCGCATTTTCCGCCATTTTTGCAAATGACTTGACAGAAAACTGTTAAAGCTGTAAAGCTGAAGATTGCCCAATGAATAGTGCTATACATGTTCTTTACGTGTGCTAAAAATCTTTGAGCTACCCTCACCAAAATACAGCATCTACAGGGAGGTCACAAAATGGCTATAGCTGTAAGGCTGATTATCACTGAATGCAAAGCGCTATATTTGTACCCTACGTGTTCTGAACATCATTGACATTGCACGCCTTCAAATATTGTCCAAAGCTGGATTAACTCCGTTTGGCACTTTACATGACACAAAATGGTCATAGCTGTAAGGTTGAAAATGGCTGAGTGCAAAGGGCTATATCTGTACTGTATGTGTGCGGAAAATCGTCGAAGTGTCTTAATAAATGTGGGAGTTGCAGTGCTTGAAATATTTTCCAAAGGCTGATTTACTATATTTGGCACTTTGATGTCCCCATGTTATATAATGCATTTTAAATGCGTTTATGACCAGGATGAAGGTGGAAATGTTGACAGCATGCTACCCGACGTAGTTTGAGGTCCTGATCATGAATCGGGGCTTGTTTCTTTTGCATGACTTATCATTTTGCCGCCACTTGCCATCAAAGTGCGAAAAAGCGCAATTTACACCATGTTTTGGAAGTCTCGTGACAGAAAACTGTTACAGAGGTGTTAAAGCTGAATATCACTGAGTGCAAAAGCGCTATATATGTACTCAACATGTGCTGAACATCACTGAGCTGTGCTGAAAAAGCGAAAAAACATGCCCGCCTTCAACTATTGTCCAAAGCATGATCATGGTCTTATTTTATTTTCCGGCGATGTGTATTTTTTTTGAATTTAGAAATATTGTAAGCATACCATCCTGAGTAGTTCGGAGCCCTTTTGACTCTGCTGATATCCTTGTACATTTTTCTGGTTTAATCACAGAATATTGTGTGAATATGGGTGTTCATAGTTTTTTGCCAGTCATGAGTGGAATGCTCTTAAGTACTATACAGCGACATTGAAAGTGTTGCAATTCACCAGGTACTCGGCGAACAGTACACTTCTTGCCGTTTCTAGTGCACAGGGATCCACTTCTATGGTATATGCGCATACATGCACATACCGGCCCTACTGGCTTGAAACCCGGCATCGCTGTCCCTGACAGCTATATTTATTATTGTGATGCTTTGACTTCATCATTACTATTATTGTGATGCTTTGACTTCATCACTATTATTATTGTGATGCCTTGACTTCATTATTATTATTATTGAGACGCCTTGACTTCATTATTATTATTACTATTGAGACGCCTTGACTTCATCATTACTAGTATTGAGATGCCTTGACTTCATTATTATTATTGTGATGCCTTGACTTCATTATTATTGAGATGCCTTGACTTCATCATTACTATTATTGAGATGCCTTGACTTCATCGTTATTATTATTGTGATGCCCTGACTTCTTCATTATTATTATTGTGATTACTGAACACCTACGGCTATGATTATAAAGTAGTACATGAAGAAGTCTCAGGATAAAACTCAATTCTATCTGAACATAATGAGTCGCCTGAATTGGCTTGCTCACACTGTCTCTGCCCTGTTGTTCAGAAATGCTGTGACGTGAGGTTCAAGGGTCAGATGTTTTTATTTTGGTTATATAACACATGTTGAAGTAAATAAGACACTAAATATTACACTGGAGCTAAACCATGCTCATTTCTAGTAGGACGTCAAACAAACCTACCTTCCAAACAAAACTCAAACAACCTTAAGTTTTTAGATCTAAGAACTCGCAGAATCAAAACGGAAAAAGCGCAAACTTGGTCATGGATGAAATTTTGGCCAATTACATTCCTAATGTTATATATATATATATATATATATATATATATATATATATATATAAACACATGAAGAACATAGACGGTAACATACCCAACTTGTCCACACTGTTAGTTCCAAGTCCTGAAATTACAAAAAAAAAAAAAAAATTCAGGCATAAAAACACTCTGAATCTTACCAGAATAAGCTTCCATGAAAGTAAGTGATGTTCCTTGTCAAAACTTGTTCTACTCAGTTATTCATTCATTTATTTATTTGATTGGTGTTTTACGCCGTACTCAAGAATATTTCACTTATAAGATGGCAGCCAGCATTATGGTGGGTGGAAACCGGGCAGAGCCCACGGAAAACCCACAGCCATCCACAGGTTGCTGACAGACCTTCCCACGTATGGCCAGTGAGGAAGCCAGCATGAACTGGACTTGAACTCACAGCAACCACATTGATGAGAGGCTCCTGAGTCATTACACTGCACTAGCGTGCTAACCAAATGATCTTCAGTTATTCAAGAGCCATTACATATAAAGACTGACCTTACCACAGAACCAACGTTTACACGAGAACTGATGACGTTCCCTTCCATGGTTTACAAAACCTACCAATGTTCCTTTCCATGGTCTGCATGTTTTCTTTCATTCAAAGTTAGTGATGTTCCACGTTCCGGAACACCAGAAAAAGTTTTTCCTTGAGAGTTAGTGGGTTCCTTGGTATGCTTTATCAAGGCAAGTTTTTACCACTATCCTTACCATGGCTAACCAAAACTAGTGTTTTTTCTTGGAGATTTAGCCCTGTTCCTTGCCATGGCTAACCAAAACTAGTGTTTTTTCCTGGAGATTTAGCCCTGTTCCTTGCCATGGCTAACCAAAACTATTGTTTTTTCCTGGAGATTTAGCCTTGTTCCTTGCCATGGCTAACCAAAACTAGTGTTTTTTCCTGGAGATTTAGCCCTGTTCCTTGTCATGGCTAACCAAAACTAGTGTTTTTTCCTGGAGATTTAGCCCTGTTCCTTGTCATGGCTAACCAAAACTAGTGTTTTTTCCTGGAGATTTAGCCCTGTTCCTTGTCATGGCTAACCAGAACTAGTTTTTTTCCTGGAGATTCAGCCCTGTTCCTTGCCATGGCTAACCAGAACTAGTTTTTACCCTGGAGATTTAGCCTTGTTACCTGCCCTGGCTAACCAGAACTAGTTTTTTTCCTGGAGATTTAGCCCTGTTCCTTGCCATGGCTAACCAGAACTAGTTTTTTTCCTGGAGATTCAGCCCTGTTCATTGCCATGGCTAACCAGAGCTAGTTTTTATCCTGGAGATTTAGCCTTGCTACCTGCCCTGGCTAACCAGAACTAGTGTTTTTTCCTGGAGATTTAGTCCTGTTCCTTGCCATGGCTAACCAGAACTAGTTTTTATCCTGGAGATTTAGCCTTGTTACCTGCCCTGGCTAACCAGAACTAGTTTTTTTCCTGGAGATTCAGCCCTGTTCCTTGCCATGGCTAGCCAGAACTAGTTTTTTTCCTGGAGATTTAGCCTTGTTACCTGCCCTGGCTAACCAGAGCTAGTTTTTTTCCTGTAGATTTAGCCCTGTTCATTGCCATGGCTATCCAGAGCTAGTTTTTTTGCTGGAGATTTAGCCCTGTTCCTTACTATGGCCAACCAGAAAAACATTTTCCTTTAGAGTTTGATAGGAATGTTCCTTGCCACAGCCTATCAGGACACGTTTTTCCTAGAGTTTTAGAAATATTCATGGCATGGCGCACCTGAGCAAGTCTTTCCTTGAGCGTTTGCAATGTTCCTTGCGATGGCTCGAGACAGGAAGTACATGACCTCGCTCTGCTTCTCGCCACAAATGTCCTTCACCCTCTTCGCCAAGCACATTGTATCCTCTTCAAGATTTCTGCAAGAAAGAATAAGACTATTCCTTTGGCGAGGTTAAACACTAACAAACCAATCAAAGCTACTCATTTGGTGGATTTAAACACTAACAAACCAATCAAAGCTACTCATTTGGGGTTTTAACGTCAGGTATTACTTCACCAGAAAAACATTAAAGGCAGGATAAAATATGGAGGCTTTTTTGGATCACATCTAAAAAAAAAACCCACTATCTAAAAAAAATTCTAATGTCTTGAAAAGTATACATTATTTTTTTTTACTTTATGTACACTTTAAACACCCATAAATTAATCTTAGCTACTCACTTAGTGGATTTAAACATCAACAAGTCAATCAAAACTACTCACTTGGTGGATTTGAACATCAACAAGTCAATCAAAACTACTCACTTGGTGGATTTGAACATCATCAAATCAATCCAAACTACTCACTTGGTGGATTTAAACATCATCAAATCAATCAAAACTACTCACTTAGTGGATTTGAACATCAACAAATCAATCAAAACTACTCACTTGGTGGATTTAAACATCATCAAATCAATCAAAACTACTCACTTAGTGGATTTGAACATCATCAAATCAATCCAAACTACTCACTTGGTGGATTTAAACATCATCAAATCAATCCAAACTACTCACTTGGTGGATTTGAACATCAACAAGTCAATCAAAACTACACACTTGGTGGATTTGAACATCATCAAATCAATCAAAACTACTCACTTGGTGGATTTAAACATCAACAAATCAATCAAAACTACTCACTTGGTGGATTTAAACATCATCAAATCAATCCAAACTACTCACTTAGTGGATTTGAACATCATCAAATCAATCAAAACTACTCACTTGGTGGATTTAAACATCAACAAATCAATCAAAACTACTCACTTGGTGGATTTGAACATCATCAAATCAATCAAAACTACTCTCTTGGTGGATTTGAACATTATGAAATCAATCAAAACTACTCACTTGGTGGATTTGAACATCATCAAATCAATCAAAACTACTCACTTGGTGGATTTAAACATCAACAAATCAATCCAATCTACTCACTTGGTGGATTTGAACATCATCAAATCAATCAAAACTACTCACTTGGTGGATTTAAACATCATCAAATCAATCAAAACTACTCACTTGGTGGATTTAAACATCATCAAATCAATCCAAACTACTCACTTGGTGGATTTGAACATCAACAAATCAATCAAAACTACTCACTTGGTGGATTTGAACATCATCAAATCAATCAAAACTACTCACTTGGTGGATTTGAACATCATCAAATCAATCAAAACTACTCACTTGGTGGATTTGAACATCATCAAATCAATCAAAACTACTCACTTGGTGGATTTGAACATCATCAAATCAATCAAAACTACTCACTCGCACATGTTTTCTGGGTCTACTTTGTTTTTTGGAGGACATCGACTTGTAATGTCAGGCTTGGAAAAGCATTCAGAATACTTCTCTATTTCTGGAATCAAAGATTGTTATGAAAACTTAAGATCCTTTTTTCTCATAACTTCTTACAGGGTCTCGGGTTCCATGTTTTACATCACTTTCAAGGACCTAATATTGTGTTTTCCAGCACTTTCAAGGACTTAATGTCCTATATTTTCCAAGCTCTTCCACAGTCCAATAGGTTTTACAGCACTTAGAAAGGCCTAATATCATATACTTTACAGCACTCAAGGTCCTAATATCTTGTACTTACAGCACTCAAGGTCCTAATGTCTTGTATTTACAGCACTCAAGGTCCTAATATCATACGGTTTACATTCCTTTCAAGGACTATTCCTTTCAATAACAAATTTATTTAATGGTTGAATTAAAACATTCACAAGTGATGTAAAATTATGTTTAACATGAAGTATGTTTAAAGAATAAATTACCAGAAAGAAATCCCCCCAAAAATGAAGAAATACATGTAACTTTTGGCCATTCGCATGGACTTCTAAGGTCTCTAAAAGCCTTGCAATAGAACTCAAGTACTTTAAAGGATTTTAACCAATAGTTGGAACCACGTATTCTGTACATTTTCACAGATTCTATAAAGTCAGAATTCAGAGAAATTGCCAAATAAACATAATAGGAGAGTTTTGATTTTGGTCTTTTTCGTTGTTGAAGGTAAAAAACAGTCCCTCTGAATCTTGTAACTTGTGCAAAATGTGAGGCAGCCTTTGCTGACATTAATTAACCGATCACCTGTCTCAGCCGTGTTCCAGAGGAACAAATGATACCTCTTTCCTTAAGAAACTTCTTAAATTCACAAATGTTCACAGCTCAATTTTTTGTGAAACTCCACTTCAGACACCTGTGTTGTAGTAAATGTGATCCTGCAATAGTTGTTTTTGACAGGTCACATTTTGCTTGCCCACGGGTGTTTTCACTTGCCCAGGGCAAACAGGCAAGCATCAAGTTCTAGCACTGGATATATTCCCTAATAATGGTTGCAATATATCGGTATACAAGTTGTAGGGCACAACCGTACATAGAATCTTGTAACTTTTATCACTGTTTCACTCGTGTATTTATCAATTTTGTTAAATATATTTCTTTTTTCATGTAATTTCTGACGCTGGGATTAAAGTGTGTGGCGAGGAAAGTGTGTGGCTGAGAAAGATGGAAAGAAAGGAATATAAAGTATGAATAAACTACCCTCAACATTTCCTCAACATTTTCATGTATGAAAGAGCAACTTTCAGTATAATTTATGCGCATTTATGGTTGATAATATGCTTGAATAAACACTTAGCAAACATGCAAAAAGGTTAAAGAAATACATTTGCACTTTCTTAAGGATGCCCAACAATCCACGAGAAACTTACCTCCGATCTTCTCACAGACTTTGGACTTGACCAGTAAGTCCTCAATGTTAGCCTTAACGGTGTTCACAGCTGACATGCACTCCTGGCCACCTTCAACATTGTTCAGGCAATCGAGCACTTCCTGTCTTTTACTGCACAACAACAATGGGGAGGCGACACATTTTTTATATATATATTATTTTTTTATCACTGGAGGTGGCGATGGTGTGAAACAAGATTTTGAGCCATTGTTATGTCAAAACATGACTGCCACGTAATGTCTAACACGTTACAGTGTACATGTATTGCTTTCTGCTGTAACGTCATTCTTGTCATTACTGTAATGTCAGTCTTGTCATCACTGTAACTTCATTCTTGTCATTACTGTAATGTCATTATTGTCATTAGTGTAAAGTCCTTGTCATTACCGTAACGTCAGTCTTGTCGTTACTGTAACATCATTCTTGTCATTACTGTAACGTCATTCTTGTCATAACTGTAACATCATTCTCGTCATTACTGTAACATCATTCTTGTCATTACTGTAACATCATTCTTGTCATTACTGTAACGTTATTCTTGTCATAACATCATTCTTGTCATTACTGTAATGTCATTCTTGTCATTACTGTAACGTCATTCTTGTCATTACTGTAACGTCATTCTTGTCATTACTGTGATGTCATCATGAGCTGAGAAAGCAATATCTGAAGTGAATAAAATGACGTCAAGATCCTGCTTCTGAGTGCTTGACAGGTTCTCATTGTATAAAACAAATCTCATATTATGGCTCCCTTTATCTTACTTTATATTTCAAGGTCAGTTTTATGGGTTGAGGAAACCAGAGTGGCCTGGGAAAACCGTCTGCAGGTTTCTGCAAGACCTTCCCACATGCAAGCGGAGAGGAAGCTAGCATGAGCTAAACTTGACCTCATAGGGATTGCACTGGCGAGAGGCTCATGGGTCAATGTTCTGTGATAGCAGGGAAGCACTTTAACCCAGATTTATGTATCCTGCAAAACTCCTGCATATCACTGGTGCGTTAGGATGAACCATTATCAAGACACAGTGTGAGCAGCCTCAATTGCATTGCTTATTCACTCACTCTTGCTTATATAACTGTACTTCTGAGATGCACTAAGCCAGTGTCTGCTTCGGTAGCAGTAGATCCAGGATCAATCCTGGGTCGAGTCACACCTAAGACTTTAAAAGAGGATGTTGTAACTTCTCCCTTGGCGTTCAGCATGAAGGGGATAGTGCAACGAATTGTTGATCCTTATCAGCATAATGGCTCCGGCGGGGCGGCTTACTTGCCTTTGGTAAGTCATCTTAGTGAAGCACCACTAGATAAAAGAGCAGTGGAAATCCGTCCTGCAACAAGGAGGCACATTACATGCACTCTAAGGATTCCTATGACTGAAAAATTGTTAAGTACAACCTTAAACCCCAAGCACTCACTCACACACTCACTAAGCCCGTGTTAAAATGAACTGAAATATCCACTACCCGTATGTTTTAACATTACAGCTACAAGCCTGTCCTCTTGTCAACAGGTAAAGCTGTACAGAATGGCTTTTGTGAAGACTTGATATTACACTTCAAAAATCCTTTTTCACTTCACACATGGGGAAGGCCATCAGTAGCTTACCAAAGGTTGGTGGTTTATTTCAGAGCGCTCTGGCTTCCTACGCCCTGAAAACTGACTGCCAATGTGCAAGTGGAAAGTTCTTGAGTATGGCACTGAACAACAATCAAATTGAAAAAAAAAAAAAAAAAAGGATATAAACCTTAACATTTACTTCAGTCTGCATACCAACACTTACGAACAAAGTTCGACGAGACCGTTGACGTTGCCAAACCGTTGAGCCGTGGCTGTTTTGTACACCATGGTACACTTGCCCATGTCCACCATACACTGAGAGTCTACGAAAAGCAAACATTTCCTTTAGCATTAGCCATAAAGGTGGAGGGAACAGACTTAAGTACAGCAAACTTCATATGAAAGGATACAAAGGATTATTTGTATCATCACTTTTCACGCCCTTTTATAAGATGTTTGAATCAAACTTTCATATGCCCACAGATCAATGGATAGGCTTCCGGTAGCTTATTTATACATGTACTTAAAACTTAACATAAATATGATTGAAAAATCCAATATATAACACACAATAAACTTTCCACAATGTTTCAAAATAATTCAAGTTCTTTCTTATTCTAGGGCCAGTGGGATCCTCGAGGCCAATACCACAAACATACATGTAACAAGGTCATTTCTGATGAAAGCCAAAATTTGAAATACAATCTTAAAGGTTATTTTTAGGCTTTAGAAATCAAAATGTTGTCCACTTCATCAATATTATTTTATCACAAATGCACCCAATTTTCAACTTCCCGATACCAAAAACTAGGCATTGAGAACAGATTTAAATTTTGACTTAAGTCAGAGATGGCTTTGTGGAATCGGGTGCATCACAAGCTGGACACAATATTATTATCAAATCATGTGTCTCCTCACTTCAAGATGATCTCCATGGTGACATGTTTATATTGCTGCATCACTGATGTGCTATGCTGCTGACACTAAACCGAGTCCTTTATTTTTTTGTCATCATTTAATTAGTTTTAGTGTATTGTGATCTTTTTTAAGGAAGTAAAGGTCTTCAATGATTGTACTTTTCTTGGGCCACACAAATCTAAACCTTTGTTTCACGCCCAGACAAAATTCTATTTCAACATCATAGGAGGCAGGGCCTAATCTGGCCTCAGAAGGGCAGGGGGTGGAACCACCGGTGAAGGGCACCTCATTGTTGAATATTTTGATTCTCATACAGTTTTAAGGGCCTTGGTTTCCACGGTTGACCCTCCACCCCACGTGCACACCACAACACGTACCTGACCCAAAAATTCAGTTTAAGGATGGCTTGTATTTACTGATATGTGCAGAACTTTGCCATCCCAGATGACATGCGCATCTGATCATCACACTGTATCATAGATACCCCAGGACATCATTAAAAAGTTGTTTGTTGTTGGTAACAAGCCCTGTTTTTAGAATTTTTTTCTTGAAAGTAAATGGGAAGTAATTCCCGGCCCGCATAATATGAACTAATTGAATTGTCACGGGTCCAATTCTCGTCACCTGCCTCAGGGCATACATTTTCGATTTTAAATGCTCTGTAAAAACTTTGTTCTTTTCATAACCAAGTTCTTTCACACTGAAGTCAAACATGCTTTCTTGATTCTGGATCCAACATTAAATTTGATTAAATTTACGAACTTTAAACCTAAACAAGTGAAGTTGAAAGGCATCCATTGCTTTAGCCACTGTGGCGAAGGGACACAATTTGCCTTCGCCACACAGAAATTACATTCCCCAAACTAATGTGGCGACTGGCTAGCCGAAGCCTGGCGAGTAAGTAGATAATCCGAGTCTTATAATAAATTCGTGCTGTTTCCTGGTGTCACCATGGCAATGTTATGAATCTGTAATTAGATTTGTAGCTCACTAGCCAATGAAAAGGCCCTGGATTGGTTGTGCTCGTAGCTGACGTGATAGTTTTCTTTTCACTTAACAGGTGCGAGAAATTATAAACTTACGGCGAAGGATACATACCTGACTGTCCCACAGAGACATGAAGAAGTGCTGAAATGTACAACAATCTTTATGAATTTATTTTTTTTCATGGACATTATTATGAGGTACATAACTTATAATGGCAGCCTCCAACATGGTTTGCTTTAAAGCCAGGCCCGCAGGAGTTCCTGTCGCTGTGGGTTCAAGTTCAGCTCATGCTGGCTTCACCTTCGGATGTATTTAGGAAGGTCAGTCAGCAACCTGCAGAGGGTTGTGGGTTTCCCACAAGCCCTGTCCAGTTTCCTCCCACCACATAGTTGGCCACAATCGTATAAGTGAAATATTACTGAGTATGACATAAAACACCAATCGAATAAATAAATGATTTATAACAATATTACCAGACCTATATACAATATAATTTCAGTGAGTACCTAATAGGAAAATGACCATCTAATCCTTAATTCATTCATTTTTTTACTTATCTGATTAGTAAATAATTAATCTGCTTGTAAGGAACAACAGGCCAGCTTGTAAAGAACAATAGGCCTGCTTGTAAGGAATAATAGGCCAGCTGGTAAAGGAACAGTAGTTGTGCTTGTAAGGAACTACAGGCCAGCTTGTAAGGAATAACAGGCCTGCTTGTAAGGAATAATAGGACAGCTGGTTAGGAACAGTAGACATGCTTGTAAGGAATAACAGGCCTGCTTGTAAGGACTAATAGGACAGCTGGTAAGGAACAATAGTCTACCTTGTAAGGAACTACAGGCCAGCTTGTAAGAACAACAGGCCTGCTTGTAAGGAATAACAGGCCAACTGGTAAGGAACAATAGTCTTGCTTGTAAGGAATAATAGGCCAGCTGGTAAGGAACAGTAGGCCTGCTTGTAAGGATAACAGGCCAGCTGGTAAGGAACAACAGGCCAGCTAGTGAGGAACAACAGGCCAGCTTGTAAAGAACAATAGGCCTGCTTGTAAGGACTAATAGGACAGCTGGTTAGGAACAGTAGACATGCTTGTAAGGAATAACAGGCCTGCTAGTAAGGACTAATAGGACAGCTGGTAAGGAACAATAGTCTACCTTGTAAGGAACTACAGGCCAGCTTGTAAGGAACAACAGGCCTGCTTGTAAGGGATAACAGGCCAACTGGTAAGGAACAATAGTCTTGCTTGTAAGGGACAATAGGCCCGCTTGTAAGGAACAATAGTTGTGCTTGTAAGGAACTACAGGCCAGCTTGTAAGGAATAACAGGCCTGCTTGTAAGGATTAATAGGCCAGCTGGTAAGGAACAGTAGGCCTGATTGTAAGGAATAATAGGCCTGCTTGTAAGGAACAGTAGGCCTGCTTGTAAGGAACAACAGGCCAGCTTGTAAGGAACAACAGGCCAGCTTGTAAAGAACAACAGGCCAGCTTGTAAAGAACAACAGGCCAGCTTGCAAGGGATAACAGGCCAACTGGTAAGGAACAATAGTCTTGCTTGTAAGGGACAATAGGCCCGCTGTGAACTACATCCGTCGTCACATGACTGTCACATGACTGCCACCATGACATGACACAAGATTATTTTTTGTGGCGTGAAACTACAACAAGTGAGACCTCATCTACTTAAGCATTCAGAATATAGGTTATGTCACAAGAGTGACAACTATCTTCTAATCAACAAAATGTAAAAAAAAAATATATCAACCTTTGAGAGTCACAGAAATGTTAAGAGATCTTTGTTAAGTCAATGTATTTAAGCATAGGCAGAATACCCATATCTGACTAAGTTTGTCAAAGCTGTCAATTTAATGTAACTGGGGTCACGACTTTTAAATCACATCCGAATGGTATAAAAAAAAGAGTACATGACATTTATCCTAGGTTTTCCAAATCAATATACAAAATTAAAATATGCATTGAATGTACATGTAGGTGTTATAGCTTAAATGCTGCTTGAACTCTGAAACTTGCCATTAGCCATTTTCTGAGGTCCCACATAATCACAGCTTACTCCAAGAAATGCACCTTTTAAACTAGAAAGTGACCTCAAGGTCGGTAATTCTGTGCGCTCCCATTGCTTGCTAATGGACAAAGTTTCAGTCATTTACGTTTCACTTTAACAAGTTATTATTAATTATTATTCATAACTTATTTATGAAGTTATTATTATCTCCTATTAAAATAGACAGTGAGATCTACTTTCAAATTCAACCATTTTTAAGTTTCTCTGTCCTTTCTTTCAATTTTTTACAGTACATATTATCTAAGAATAATTGAACATGTTATACTTGATAGTTCCAGATATTACACAATATTGGGGCCTCTGTGGCTCAGTTGGTTAGCGCACTAGCGCAGCATAATGACCCAGGAGTCTCTCACCAATGTGGTCGCTGTGAGTTCAAGTCCAGTTCATGCTGGCTTCCTCTCCGGCCGTACATGGGAAGGTCTGTCAGCAACCTGCGGATGGTCGTGGGTTTCCCCTGGGCTCTGCCCGGTTTCCACCCACCATAATGCTGGCCTGTATAGGTGAAACATTCTTGAGTGCGGCATAAAACACCAATCAAATAAATATTACGGATTAATTAATATCCGTAAGCCTGCTCAATAATAATTGTATGATTGTATGATTGTATTCATAGCTTTGCAGCCATCTCATCGCTGCTCTCAGCTAATCATCAGCAGATTTTCGCCTTATTTTTTTTTTTTTTTTGATTGGTGTTTTACGCCGTACTCAAGAATATTTCACTTATACGACGGCGGCCAGCATTATGGTGGGTGGAAACCGGGCACAGCCCGGGGGAAACCCACGACCATCAGCAGGTTGCTGGCAGGCCTTCCCACTTACGGCCGGAGAGGAAGCCAGCATGAGCTGGACTTGAACTCACAGCAACTGCATTGGTGAGAGGCTCCTGGGTCATGACACTGTGCTAGCACGCTAACCGACTGAGCCACGGAGGCCCCTTTTGCCTTATTGGTCATGGGACTAAATACTGGTGGTGAAAACAAAGCGAATTTAATAAAGGTGACGTATGCCTTAAATCTGATCTTACCATACCAAAAAATACTGCTTTTAGGTACAAAATTCTTTCTGGAAAAATAATCAGAATGTGACTAGCCTTCAAATAAGATAGTTCCGGTGTCTTTTAAGTACTATAAACTTTAGGAATCTACAAAAATCAGTATTTCACCCATTCAGCTCCATGTTATTCATCACCTCCTGGTACATGTACTTGCCAATATCCTGAATACTCGAAACTATGAATATTAAAGTAGACGTACATGGATAATTGAAGACAGATAAAGCACAGGGTGGGAATCAGTTGTGAAGTCTGTTTTCCAGTGCATCTGTAACCATGGTTTTAGTTTTACATGCAACACAGGATATCTTGTGCAGGAAGCCTAAACTGTCCAATGTACAGCCCACATATAGCGATTATTTTTTTTTTCTTTTTCTCTCTCATAACAGTAAAACTCAAGTTAATTGACACACACTGATTTGGGATACTCCCTGAAGAGCGGATCCTGGTGGGTATTTATAGCATTTGGGCAGAACGGGATGCCTAGCGCTAGGGTCTGCACGGTTGTTGATTATGCGATATCTGCCTGTAATAAGTCGTGAAGCTCCTGGGGTGGCTAAGTTGGCTGTGGGGCTGTTATACGGGCCTACCGATTCACTGTACAACAACCAACGCTTGTTTTCAGTTAACGGACACTCGGCTATTTACAGAGAAAATACTGTTTAACTTATTAGCTGAAAGTTAACAAAAATATCCATCTCATTCACGACTACATCACTAATTAACTTGGTTGTTTGTTTTAAGTACAAATCTACGCTTTCGCTTTGCGGACGTTCACGCCACGGTTCCACAGTATACCATGTAATGCCGGACAGGATGTTATGTTGTCTGACAAACTATGATTTCCAGTTGTGTATATCAAGTGTAATTCTCAGAATATCGTCCAACCTTCCCAACATTTGTCTGCTCGCCATGCACTGGTGTGGGCGACTGAAATGCCCGGATGACTCACCCTACCAATGGTGTCAATGGTGCACTATATGTAGCTGACTGTCTGGCCAGTATTATGTATGCCGTACTAAAAGCTCATTAAAATACTTACCCGTAAAACACACAGAAGAGACAAACGCTTGAGCCAGGAAGTTCATTTTGAAAGGTTTCAATTCACTGTGCAGAGATCAATCTGTCGAAAATTCCAGAAAGAGTCGATATGACGCAAAGCTGAATCAGTTCTGGATGGGGAGGCTGGCTATGTCAGATCGTTGACGTTATCAGCAGAACCTCAGAGGCCTGAGACGAACACGGTTTCATGAAATACTAAACCGGACATGAAGTACGGATAAGACTAGGCCTACGCAGTAACTGCTCTATGCAGCCCAGCCTTTTAATGAACACGAGCTCTTTATAAATCCGAGACATGTATTGTCGGTTCTTTAGGATAATTAATGTTACCTATGATAGATTCTATATTACAATTATATATGGGCTCGACGATGTAACACAGAACTACATGTAGGCTGTATAGCTGCCCAACTGAATGGGGTTTTTTGTTTTTATAAGGGGGTGGGGGTGGGGGTGGGGGTGGGGGGTGGTGGCATATTTGTCGTGGCTTAAAAATGATGCAGAGAAATCAGCAGAAATCATTTTGAGGCCGTCAAGCAAAATGATTCTATATAGATACTTAGCTTATACATATATATATATATATATATATATATATATATATATATATATATATATATATATATATATATATATATATATATAATATATATATATATATATATATATATAACCTAGGCTGTATACTTTTGTTCCCACTGATCATTGAGCTTTATTTATTTATTTCATTTGTGTTTTGCGCCGTACTCAAGAATATTTCGCTTATATATGACGGCGGCCAGCATAATGGTGGGACGAAACTGGAGTAGGCCCGGGAGAAACCCACATCCATCCGTAGGTTGCTTCCAATGTACGACCGGAAAGGAAGTTAGCATGAGCGAGACTTGAACTCAGAGCTACCGTGTTGGTGGGGGGGGGGGGGGGGGGGGGGGGGCTCCTGGGTCATTGTGCTGTGGCATGCAAACCTCAGAGGCCACTGACTCCCAGATGACCTTTTGTAACTTGCATGTACAAATATAAAAGGTCAAAGAGATTGAACGATGCATTGTGATTTCATATGTGGATTTGTTTCAAACCATTTTCAATAATGATGAATAACATACTAGTATATTAGCACCAACATATCAGCACAACTATTAGAAATGGTTTAAAATAAACCGAAATATAGTCCTATCGAATCCTGACTAAAAGTGTATAGTTTATTTTATTCAACATACTACTATACTGTACTTTATTATTCTACTATAACACATGTCTATGTTGCAGTCAGTTTCATCCGCGTTGCTACGTATATCCATTATTCAGTACGGTTAGTACCCATTAGCATATATGGCTGTTCTGGCTGCGGCATTGAGTCAGGAGGTTTGCCAGGTACTTGTTGATGGTCTTTTGTTTATTTCAGGAACTCTCCCGTTTCCTCTACCTATGTACGCGACCACCATAATATAATGTAACCTACACGTTAGACACCAAACAATCAATCAATCAATCAAGTAAAACTGTTCGGTAACTTTTCAATTGACAAAGTATTAGTAAGTCTTAAATACTGCTTGAAAAGTTTTGTTTTTATTTCTTAATAATAAAAGAAATATTAAATAAAGTAAAAAAAAAAAGAAAAAAAAAACTTCTCAGCGTTCTTCTTAGGCGTAAGAATGATGTTAATTGCAATTCATGTGACTGTTATGGTCACATGTATTACCAACACCGGCTTACAAGGAGGCACATTACATGCACTCTAAGGATTCCTTCATCGTCACGTGACTGAAAAATTGTTAACTACGACGTTAAACCCCAAGCACTCACTCCAAATTCAGCGATGTCCCGCATAGATTAGATACCGGTATAGATTATATACGCAAACGTCCTTAAAGGAGAAGAAAACTTAAAAACATGACACTATAGGCTGAAAAGAGCACATTTTTTTTATGTCTGGTGGTGCCTGTTGCATAATTTTGCGATTTTTCCTCGCCATACACGTAAAGCCTGAAAACAGCAAAGCTGGCATAAATCCATCGCGTCCTCCATCTTTAATATCCTGTCATTTAAGCTGGGGGTGTGTTGCCTCTCAGCCAATGAGAGTCGTTAAAACTGCCGGCTTGTTCGTGTTAACTCAGAACCTACGTCCAACATTCCGGTTTCCCGATCGTCAAACGGAAAACAAACTTTACTGTTCGCGACCTTCCGGGAAGAGAAGTTCTACCGGAAATGTACGAACTGCACTTCGGCGGTTTCCGACGGCAATTCTCCTCCAAACACAGAAGACTTCAGGACTAGTTCTTAGGCAAAATGGAGTCGCCCACAGCGGATTTTGGCGCTGACTTTATTTATAATTTATCAACTTATATCAACTTATCAGCCCTGCTGATATCATATCTGCAAAGAGTTCATCTTACTTGTATAGTAACCCACATCCAGGGATATTCTAACGGTATATCATATCAGCAAACGCCCTAAACATACACATGTTGTATCTCATATTTCGAGATGTCCTGCTCATAACGCATATCTGCAAACAGTTAATATTCTAGTTACTCCATTGTCTCCACACTGACAGTGCGCTAGATTTGTCGGTGTTATCATGTAAATTAGCTAGCTTAAATTATGCGTCTCTCAAACAGTTGTGGGTACACACTGTAGTCTATTTCTTTTAGCTAGTGGCCTACATTCAGCTATCAGTCATAGTCGCTGCCAAAATTGTCTTTCTTTAGTGATGCAGCTACAAGCTTTACACATTGATATGCTGTACGTCTATATTATTGCATGGAAAATGCAATAAGTGCTAATGTTAAACGCTATAAGCCTGGTTTGCACAAAAAGAACTCATTGCCTCTGATGACACCATAATTGTTCACAAACTGAAGGACTTCTGTTGACTCCAATGGAGCACTGTGTAGCGAAATTCCAGGGAATTAAGACCCGAAAATAATTGAGATAAAACTGCACTGACCAACATGTGGAGACATAGGTGCTAATGCAGTTCGAACGGTACCGGTAGACTATCACAAAGAACAAGCTGTATTCAACACTTTCTCCTTGATCAATACACTTATGCTTAAATTTGAAGATTTCGCAAACAGCTCAGCTATTTCTAGAACTGATGAAAAATGAAGAGAATTCATCTCTTTTTATCTGCTGCACGTCTATATACGGTGACAGTGATGTAACGCGAGCACTGATAGCGGCGCATGCGCTGCATGGAGTAAGTTCTGAACAGCTGTTGAATGCTTTTTAACATCCTCTGGTTTTGTACACAACACATCAGCATGGAGAGTAAAACTACAGCTACGACCACAGTGTGATTATTGGCAAATGATCACACGAATTCGGTGAAATACGGCCTCTTGTCAGTTTACCTCAGTTAAGGTTTTATTCTAACTGTTCATGTAAAAGCTTAAAAGTAGCTACTCACACGCCTATTAGCACCATGGCTTAAGCAGAGATAAAGATTTAAAAATGCAATGTTCAAGCCTCGCCACCGTCATTTATTGCCACGTGTTTAAAACATGTTCTTGCCACGAATTGGTTGAAATATAATGTCGCTGTGGCGTTAAACCATAACCATTCATTCATAGTCAACCAGCAGAATTCTGGTTTCCACAGGCATCACGATACAATACTGAAAAGACTTCAACATGGAAACGCCGTGGAGAAAATCGGAGCGCCTAGGATATATCACTGATCTTTGATAAGTAACAACGGAACTAAGGGCAATTTCTGTGTGATTTTGATGCAGAAGTTTATTTTTATTATTATTTTTTTTAATTTTACTTTTTTGGTGTTTATGTGTTTATATTTGTTTGGTATGAATGTATTTCACATATTCCAGTGTCCAGCATTATGATGGAAGGAAACTGGGCAGAATCCGGAGGAAGCCTCGCACTATCCACAGGTTTCTGGCAGACCTTCCTACAGTGAAACCGAGATGAAAGCTAGCATGAGCCGGACGTGAGACCTTGTTCTGCTCTAGCACGCTAACCACTTGGTCACGTGTGGGAGTTTGGGATACGTCGCTAATGTCTTTTGTTTAAAGCCAAATAGGGTTTCCTCGTCATGTTTCCCTTGTATCGCTGTCAGGAAACCATGTTATGGGTGGAGAAGGACAAGAGGAATCCACGTTTTGGTCTCTATGGAATTGACAAAACTCCTGACTTAAGGCTACACCTGAAGGAGTGAAGGAGAACTGAACTGACTGTCAAGAACGATTGTCTTTTTCCAATGTAAGTTATCTCCCTTCTTCCTGCGTGGCGACTCCGATCTGTTGGCGACATTACTGATTTCCTCACTGTAAATGTTTTGACAAACACGTATGTGATGATGCTGTGCAATTAAAAGTACATTGGAATTGATCTTTTAATCGGTACCTTTAAATCCATGACGAGTACACGTAAAAGCATCGTTGTTCTCTAATTATATTAGAGAGTTTCTTTTTCTTTTCTTTTTTTTGACTTTTGAAATAGCTCCTCTGCTATTGGTCGGCCATTTGAATGAGTGAGTGCTTCGTGCTTAACAATTTTTCAGTCATATGACGGCGAAGGAATCCTTAGCGGCCATTCGAGAACCTAAACTAAACAGCCTCTTTGGCGAAAAGAATATTGTCAGGTTTCAGTTTGAAACATATTGTACATGTATTCATTTACCGGATAAGTGAAATAATTTCATCATCGGGTGTCACGATCAGAATTTTCTGGTCAATTTAAAAGTGAATCTATGTAAAAAAAACAAAAAAAACAACAACAAACAAAACACAAAAACACATAACCCAATCCAGACAAGGCTGTGCATTAAAAAAGAGGAAGTACTTGCTGTCTGATTCGGAATGTAAGTCTGCAACAACTTTGCCTGAACTTTTCATCATTTGAAAATCAGTTTATTTGCTGCTTATCGCATCTGGTGGTTGAGTTCAGATCTGTTGAGATTTGGATTCCGTGTTTTCTGATATGTACCATATTACCTATCTTAAAGTCTGGAGATTCGCATATTACCCCGCAGTGTGTGGCATAAAATCAACATATATAAGCGTTTCCCAATGTCACATATATTTCTATGTAAAAATCCACCAACACTTAAGATTGACTTAATTATGTGCTTAGGCTCAGTTGGTTAGCGCGCTAGCTCAGCGTAATGAACCAGGAATCTCTCACCAATGAAGCCGCCGTGAGTTCAAGTCCAGCTCATGCTGGCTTCCTCTCCGGCCGTACGTGGAAAGGTCTGACAGCAACCTGCGGATGGTCGTGGGTTTCCCCAGGGCTCTATCCACCCACCATAATGCTGGCCGCCGTCGTATAATTGAAATATTCTTGAGTACGGCGTAAAACACCAATCAAATAAATAAATAAATTATGTGCTTAGAAATAGCACGGAAAAGCGTCCAAATCTCTATTTCTGGTATGCACAAATGATCACATTCAACAGTCCTGTGTCCATCTCGGCCACCTTATTTGACGTTTTGGGGACATTTCACTGAGCAAGGAACATGCTATTGAAATGAAAGGCAATTAATTAATTTGACACTGGGTTGGCCAGAAAATTCAAAATGTTCGTCTAGGGATAAAAAAGGCTTGTTTCGTGTCTTAATCCGGGTTGTAAGGTAGACAATTTAAAGAAAAGTGCTATATGTTCCAACAAGCAAGACAGTACGATTTTTTTAAAGGATTTAATTAACGGATTGTCTTGATGTTCTGTATGTTTTGTATATCCCATTAGGATCATATTAATGGGTTGGTTGTTGTGGTCTGTAAAATAGGAACAAAGAGTGAAATCCAGAAATGCAAATTTTCTAACGAATGTCTTTTTGAAATACCCTTAATTATCATTTCACTTGTCATCGGATCGGATCGAAATTGATATCTTCGGAGTGGGTGCTTTAACACAGAACAATGGTTTTGAAACCTCTTACCAATGCAGTCGTCAACGCTTCTTTCCTCCTGTATCGTACGTGGAGAGATCGGTCAGCTACCTGCCAATGGCCGTGGTAATCGCAATATAGGGAAACTTGATGTATAAAGTTGTGCGGGATGCATACCCTACGTCATACCTTCTGTCAAGTCGCTACAGCTGCCAAAAACGGGTTCGTCACTGTGTCCTTTTCGCTTCGACGAGTTGTTACGCTTATGGTAACGATAGCAGGCTTACTCATCTTGCTCTTAACGCAGCCAAGAGCTAAATATGGTGGTCATACAGGGATGGTCTTTTGATATGCTTTGTTTTTGGTAGAGGAAAATCTAACCAGCATGTAATGCTATGGCGTGATGCGAAAGACTGGAGATTTATATTTTTGGGATTGAAATTGACAAAATTTGTCACATAAATCTGAAGGAAAACCAATCCGCTTATGTAAACCATAAATGTTCCGGCACGGTATGCATGTACACGTAGGTCGGTTATAGGATCTGTCCTATTTCCATCCCCTTTACAAGTTGCGTCTCTTCTCGGCAAATGTGAGTGACTTCCAGATGAATTGCTCCTGGTTTTGCCCCCAGGCTTTTGGCGCCAAGAAATTTGGTGATAATGGAGTGCTAATTTATCAAAAAACCAAACCGAGGCTATTGACGGAGATGGCTCTGTCACCTAAAGCAATTCTCCATCGTCTGGAGCGAAAGCCGAACGCCACTGAGGCAGTTTGTTTCTGTAAAATTAATTTTGCCACGGGTTGTTTTTAGAGCATTATAGTCAAGCGTGAAATACGTTTCTTTCATGCAGGGATAAGATCTGAGTGTATACAAGTGGGTCATATGAGTAAGAGATATAGGCCTATATCATTTTTTATACTCGCATTCTCGCGCAGTGTTACGTTGACTCCCTGATACTTTAAACATAAAGCATGCATTACGAGTACCCTGTTCAAAAGCATATGTTAAAATGTCAACAGTCTATTAAAGTTAAAATGACACTTCATGTTAAATGCTGTAAACTGCCACTGGCAATATCTTCAACAGTTTCACAGGATAATGATTCTTGGCAGGTTGTAATGTAATATTATATTTCACAAATTTTAACATTTACATGTACGTGTATAATGCATTATACATTACACACACCATTTTGGCCAAAGATAGGGTAAGGCCGTAACATGTTCTAAGCATTTTGTTAAGTGTTGTGAAATAAGATAATACCATAATCTTGCATTTAACATCATAAAAATCATAAATCAGATTTCAGTTTTATTAGTCTAAGACTAGGTACTGTATCTCATCCGAAGACTTTATCTCTGGGCTGTGTAGCCTAATTACGGGGCTAGGTCAAGTACTGGTTCACGAAGATCAGTGTTCACCGGACCGTGACTTGTCTGTTTGCATATTGTGACTGGGCGGGGTGTCATGTCTGGTGTCTGTGTATTGTGACTGGGTGGAGTGTCGTGTCTGGTGTCTGTATACTGTGATTAGGCAGGGCGTCGGCTCTGGTGTCTATATACTGTGAGTTGTCGGGGTGTCGTCTGGTGTCTGTATGCTGTGACTGGGCGCGGTGTCGTGCCTTGTGTCTGTATGCTGTGACTGGGCGGAGCGTCGTGCCTAGTGTTTGTATACTGTAATAGGGCGGGGTGTCGGGTCTGATGTCTGTATGCTGTGACTGGGCAGGGTGTCGTGCCTTGTGTCTGTATGCTGTGACTGGGCGGAACGTCGTGCCTAGTGTTTGTATCCTGTGATTGGACGGGGTGTCGGGTCTGGTGTCTGTATGCTGTGACTGGGCGGGGTGTCGTGTCTTGTGTCTTTATGCTGTGACTGGGAGGAGCGTCGTGCCTAGTGTCTGTATGCTTAGGAAAAAAATGACATTAGTTTTTATTAGGTAAAGACTGGTTTTAACATTTAAGCCTGACTTATTTGTTGATACACTTTTGAACAACCGTTTTTTTTTCACTTATACGATGGCGGTCAGTTTTATGGGTGAAGGAAACTAGAACGTCCCAGGGTAAACAACCGAGCTTCACCAGGTACCTTGCAAACGTCTTAACTCCAAGCCGGGGCGGAGATGGATTCGATCACACGAACTCATAGGTCAGAGACCTGACAGATTTGCTAAACGATAAAATGGCGTTTCAGTCAGGCGGCACTATATTGGCATTGAGACCTGCCTGCTACAAAACAAACAAGGCCTGTTAACTAGTGCGGATGGTTGTGGGTTTCCCCCGGAGTCTGCCCGGTTTCCTCCCTTCATAATGTAAGGCTCCGTCATATAAGTGAAATATTCTTGAGTACGGCGGAAAACACTAATGAAATGAATGAATAATGAGTCAGCACTCTCCTTACTTTTGTGGGTGACTTAAATAAACATATAAACATATGACCAAGATGTAATATGTCCAAAATCCTGTCTTAGACATTCCTTCTATATTAGCAATAAAATAAAAACAGGAGAATAAGCACATTTCATTATATTATTATTTTTATTCAGAATCAGTTAAGATGGATAGTTCGCAGCACGGCTTCTGTTTTGGAGATAGATTAGCTTTAAACATCGCAAATCAATACCTCATTTAATTTTATTCAATTAACCTAT
This sequence comes from Liolophura sinensis, assembly GCF_032854445.1. NCBI lineage: Eukaryota > Metazoa > Mollusca > Polyplacophora > Chitonida > Chitonidae > Liolophura > Liolophura sinensis. Next base: position 11,584,535 of record NC_088296.1, on the reverse strand, counting down.
TTGTTCTAGCCATAGCGCCATGCGTTGACGAAACTTAGACTTGTCTCATTCTCACCAGCTTAGCCTTCAGTCCTATACCAAGTCATACATCACAATTTAACATTTTTAATCTTGGCACTATATCGCTTGACGCTCAGCATGTTAACCCTGTGTCAGTTAAATGTGATGGGGCGCGAAGCAGAACAATAAATATGTCGACGTTGGGTACTGCCTGCTAAAAGGAGACAGCGACCTGATATGACCGAAATAATGTTGAAAGTGACGTTGAAGAAGGATCAGCTAATCCAGTCATTCAACATGTCAAAACTAAGCGTTACCAAAACACAGGTTTCCATTAATCTAGACATTTTTTCTGGCTTAATACTCCCTAGCTATTCGTGAACAACATAGGCCATAAGGTTTCAATTAGCAAGGATGTAACTCAAGTTACGAACACCAGTCGCACTTGGTCCACCGCCACTTGGACAACATACCTGGAAACACGGACAACAAAGCTGGCTACATGGACAACACGGTTGGCAACATGGACAACAAAGCTGGCAACATGGACAACATACCTGGAAACACGGACAACATAGCTGGGTACATGGACAAGAAATCTGGCAACATGGACAACATACCTGGAAACATGGACAACACGGCTGGCAACATGGACAACAAAGCTGGCTACATGGACAACACGGCTGGCAACATGGACAACATAGCTGGCAACATGGACAACTTAGATCAATCCCGTTGTCAGTTGATATCGGTTACCCGCACACAAGCAACATTTATTGTCCATATTTGAAGATTCCAGCGGCGTCACCTGATACGTTAAAGGTCATATGACCAAACAAAGACGTGTGACATCGGTCCATACTCGCGTGACTCTATATTTTCATAGCTGCTAATTCCACATAAAGTGAAAAGAAAGAGCGGGTCCATTGTTATTGCAGAGATATTTTTGCTCAAGGTTGGCTTTTTAGCTCTCTAATATTTTAAAGATGCTTTATTTTTTGGTAGTTTGAAAATCCCAAAGTGCTACAAATGTTTTAATAGCACGCAATAAAGCTTCAGGTTTATCCGATGGCTTACAAAACTGAGGCGCTCAAAAGACACATGCTTCCATAATATTTCAATAAAAGACATCTTGCTGAGCTCTAAGTGGCATAAAAACGATGCCATATTTATGAATATTGTTATGCTTTTGACTTCATGTTAGCTGTACACTGTCAAAAATGACCGTGCTCGGCTATTTTAATGCAGAAAACTGGTAATTATGTTACGCAACACTTTTCAGGGTATATTCATGCAAACTTGAATATTTCTTTGTCGTACAAAATGGTAATCTTGTATTTTTTAAAAAGCAGTTGATGTTTGTTAACGTACATTATTTACCGTTGTATGTGTTTTACGCTGGAATATTTTAAAATGCCTGATAAGAAAACTTACAATGACGTTAAAGACAATTCTGACAACTTTGTCGTCTGGTGGGGTTCTGCGGGAAGTAGACCCGAATTGGATAAAGTCGCTTATTCATATAAAGCACCTGCTCATTCGGCTGCGGTTTGAAGTCAGAAAGTTTCTCTCTTTGTCTTATTTAAAGTAGGACTGAATTCAGCCAAGTTATAAGCCACAGTACGACTCTCCTTTTTATTCCCGTTTCCTTGGTAACCACTTGAATCCTTTTAATTCGATTCACAGTATATCTTTTTTTTCCAATCGATGTATTGAATCATGTTTAAGAATACATCCTTTAAGGCCACGGAAAATGATTTAATGCTTAATGAAAGGGATTTGGCCTAGCAATAACCGTGATGAACATCAAAGCTGTCCAAATGGAAATAAATCGATGAAAAAATGCGATAGCGTTAGGACACTACGCTTGACATTTATTGCCCTTTTCTTAACTGATGCGAATTTGCAAGGCTAAATCTCTGCAGGACAACATCGTGTTGTCAAGGATTGCAAAAAAAGGTCTCAACGAGAATCTCGAAGATCAACGGTTTTTGACCTAAAGCGCTCGCAAGAAATTACCAAGGCGAACAACTCTTTGGCGTTAGCCGTATAAATGAGCACAGACATTTATAACCAAGCTGGTACACGGGAATTTTTGGGGGAAAATACGAACTATGCACTAAGATTGGAAATAGACCCTGCTATACCCGGTTTATGTTAAAAGATCACCAAAGGAAAAGCAAAACTTAAACAGAATGATGTTATGTGCACGACTGCCGTCAGTTTCTAAATATAGCTTGCCACTGTTTACACATGCTAAGTTCAGGGAGTGCTGTCTGCCTCTACCTTAGAATATTCCAGAATGCGCGCAGGTCGGTGCCTGTTTGTTTACATCAAGTGTTCAGGAATTTTCTTATTCTGGACAATTCCACCAGGCTATATAAGACGAGAGAGAACAGAGAACGGAGAGAAAGGAGAATTATTGAGAGCTTGGATGCTTTTGCTGTGTATTACTTTAGTAGGCCATTTGTGCTGAATTTTGGTGTCTTTATAGCCTCTGGCTTTGTTATATCCTATCTCCACAGAGCACTTGTTCAGTCTGAACTTGTATGTTTAATTTGTGCTCTTGTATACACAGTGCTTATTAGTACACGGACACTGTCTGTGGAATTTTATGTATATTTCGTCATACACTCAGTTATACTGTGGATTTTCCCTCTTGTGAATTTGCCTCTGAGCATTTATGCCTGTGTGGTATATATATTGTGGAATATATGCGTCCGTTTGGACTTGACACCGTAAGTACCTTAGTATTTGTATAGATACTGCTATGCTTTCTTGTTAAACTTTGTTAAACTTAGTACTTTAATATTTGTATAAGTCTTATTATCTGTTCTTGTTAAGCTAATAAATTGTTGTAAAATAAAATCTGCTGGTTTTGGTTACTTTTTTGTGCGGCTAAACTGTCGTGTATTTCGAACAAGCCATCTCTTTATAATACAGGCAGTTTGGGTCGTAACAATGAATACGGAAGTATAAGTGTAAGCAACACCATAATCTCAGAGGGTACTAAATGTTCCACAGGGTAAAACTTACACAGTTGAGATAAGAAGCAGGTAATACCGGTATGACCAAGTACATTCATCCAACACACAATTCTGAAATTATTTTTTTGCAAATGTATCTAGCAAGGGGTAATGAGGAAGACGGGTTTTAGTGCCACGAACATTCATGTTAAATTTCTCAGGGTTACTCCGCTTTTACACCACGCTTGCTGTTCTATCACGACTGATCAGCAGGACCAAAAAGCCGTTCGTCTTCGACCCAGAGTTAGAAGCGCTGAGCTGTTATACGAAAACCAGAAAGCGAAAACTGGAATCGGTATCCATCATTACAAAATGATGCAAAAACGAGGAAGTGGAATTTACCAAAACCGAACTCTCTCAACAAGCACATAAAAAATGGCATAATTGATTGATTGATTGATTGATTGTTGCTTGACGCCACACTCAAGACATTTCCATTTATAAAACAATAGTGATTGAGGTAAACCACCGACCTTTGGCAAATTACTGACAACGCACGGACAGGTGCGCCATATTGATAGAAGATAAGTGGTTTTCAAGCAACGGAACAGTATATTTATTTATTTATTTGATTGGTGTTTTACGCCGTACTCAAGAATCTTTCACTTATACGACGGCGGCCAGCATTACGGTGGGAGGAAATCGGACAGAGCCCGGGGGAAACCCACGACCATCCGCAGGTTGCTTCCAGACCTTCAGACGTACGGGGAACAGTGTACAAAAGGTCCTACATTCGCCAACCGTGGGACCTGAGGAAATTTCTGTGCGCATACGCTGAAATCTGATATTTCATTTGTTAATTTGATGCTTTGTAGAACATTGTTAAAATGTTAAAAACGACTAAAATATATGTACAGGAATGTGAATTCTGACTGGTTTATTGGTTTCCACAGGTGACATGGTAGTCATGCTGAAGAGCTAGAAATCTTCGTCTGTGCGCAAGTCAGTCAGATAGTCCGTCAGTTAGAGTTCGGTGTTGTTATATAGATGCTGATGTTGTTGTATTGAGACTTTCTACTGTTCTCTTGCAGGAATATCCTGTGGTCACCAGATTACCTGAAACAGGACGAGGTTATGCGTGACTTTGCGCTGATAAACGGAAAGGGAAATAAAAACATTTTTCAGGTCAGGAACTAGGTCACGTGATCTTTGAATCAGGGCCAATGCTAACCATCTAATGGCCTGTTATAGTTTCGTTCTACAAAGCCTGCGTAAGTTTGCGACGGGTGCAGCTGTCATGGCAACGTATCACTTGAAGAGTTTGTGTCATAATGAAATTTACGTTTGTGCAAATTTGAGCTCACTTTTTAGCAGGAGTGAGTGAGTGAGTGCTTGGGGTTTAACGTCGTACTCAACAATTTTTCAGTCATATGACGACGACACTTTGTAGCAACGAAGCTGTGGTGTTTGTGTTAGGAAAGAGGTATTTGCCATATTGAAAAAAGGTACTTTGCACCTTAAATCAGAATTACTGGTAAATTATAGAATTCGAGCTGTTCAACGATACATTTGTGCTATGAATTGTGATTTATGTGAAAAGAAACATTAAGATCTGGCGTCTAAAATATGCCCTAATAATGGCAATGTCGCTAATGGCACCATCGAGAGCCTTGAATACATGTAATGAAGTGTTGCATGAGAGAGCTAGACCATTTACTCGTTTGCCAAGACGTGTAATCAGTAAGAGGTAAAGGAGAAGAAATCATAAAATGATGCGAATATCAGATGAAATAACGTGAAAAGTTATTCGCAAATATCGTCTTTAATATTTTTTTCTCGATTTTTTCTCTCAGGGAGAAAGAGTACTTGAAAATATGTTAATATATCAGGTATTTGGGTATACGTCGTCTTTCCAATAAACTCTTTTAAATGACTATATGATCCATGTCTAATAAATTTGTTTCATTGTAAATTTGTTGTTTTCATGTATATGAAAGACATGCGTTTAATTTTAATTAAGATAATATTTATGAATGTATTAAAAATATAAATACATGTATGATTAAAACTCAGGTTGTCTGAACACATTTGTTAGCTGAAAATTCTAACACATACAATATGTAACATTTCTAACACAAACAATATGTCAGAGACATGCGTTTAATTTTAATTAAGATAATATTTATGAATGTATTAAAAATAAAAATACATGTATGATTAAAATTCAGGTTGTCTGAACACATTGGTTAGCTGAAAATTCTAATATATTTATTAAAGATGCATAACATTGTCATTTGGAACATTATTATACAGAAAAAGCAGATACGTATAGGTGGTCGCAAATACCCACCATACAAAAACTATTTTCAAAATTCCTTTTTCTCATTAAAGAAAAATCGAAAAAAATATTTTAGGCCAAATGTATTACTAACTTTTCAAAATTTTTCATCTGAACTTTCTGTAATATTTATGTTTTCTCGACCTTTAAATCTTACGTATGCGAACAGAATGAACCGAACCTGCTGGCTTGCTCTCCGGTCGCATGTGGGAAGGTCTGCCAACAGCTTGCCGATGTTCGTGGGTTTCCCTCCGGTTCGGCCCGGTTTCCTCACAACTGTGCTATCGTGGCCGGTCTGAGATTAAGGAGAGAAATAAATGTTGCTAATACGGGTTTAGGTGCATTGATGAATGACAGTCGTTGAAATTTAAAAATGCAAAACCATGTCTTGTCGGCTTCAACTAAGAATTGTCATGAGTAAGATCTTCAAATTTTCTTTTTCTCTTCATTCTGATCGCCTAAATGATTCAACATGAAGTTTAATCTTGGCAGTCCGTGAAATTGTTCAAAGAAAAAGCACGGAGTAAATTTGCATTCTGAAATTTCTAATTTCCGGAGAACGAGAGCGCATTCCAGCAGGGTGTCTAGCGACGTCCTGAGAAGCAACTTGCTGTATGAGTGAGAGATCAATTTTTCCGTTTACCCGAGGGACTCGTGAAAGCTTTTGCATCCTTTTTTTTTCAACTGTGGTTCAATATTTGACATCAGTCAAATCGATCAGTATTTTCTTTGTTCTGTTAATGAGATTGGGTAATACATCGAGTGACATTTATAAATGAGGTTTGGTCTAATCAAGTGTAAGTTTCCTTTGACTAAATTAATCTGATAATATTTTGGCTCTGATTACAGTCCCTTGCACGCTGGACAACGTGACATATTTTTACAGATACGCCAGACTCCGCCTGTCTGGATTTGGCTCTTTTGACTTGTGTACAAAACTGTTCTTTATATCACCTCAGTCCACCTGCGATTGTTTACGTGTAAATCAATAATGAATCAAGCAATCAATCTCTCAGTCAACCTATCGGTCAATCAGTCAGTCGGTCTTGTGAACAAAACTATTCTTCTATATCGCCTCAATCCACCTGTGATTGTTCACGTGTATATGTAGACCTCAATCAATGTCAATCAACTAATCAAAAATTCAACCCATCAGTGAATCAAATAAATCAGTCAGTCAGGAGTCAATTGCGTCATTTCGAAAAAAAAATGTCTTCAATACAAATGTGTTTAAGGGAACCGTTATCATTGTGACAAAAGATATCCTATTTGGGTCGCTGAGTTCAAGTCCAGCTTATGCTGGCTTCCTCTCCGGCCGTAAGTGGGAAGGTCTGCTAGCAACCTGCGGATGGTCGTGGGTTTCCCCCGGGCTCTGCCCGGTTTCCACCCACCATAATGCTGGCCGCCGTCGTATAAGTGAAATATTCTTCAGTATGGCGTAAAACACCAACCAAATAAATAAATAAATCCTATTTGGGTATGTCTAACATTAATCTCCTGATTGATGTGACAAATGATTCGGCCAAGACTCGATGTCACACCCCACAGCGATACGAGACAAACGTCGATCGATGTCACGTGATGCGTCTGTTTAATATGTTAGCACGTACCTAAATCAACCTGGTGTAAACACTGTATCGACCACTGTAAGTCTATACCTCTTCGCCAAATATCCATGTCTAGGCCACAGAGCAGTTATGTTATAGCCATTCTTACCTGAGTGTTTACCTGACCGACATTTCCACATTTAACAGTTAACCAGTGGTGTGTGAGCATATTACAGTTTGAGTTTTGTCTTCTTCTGATTGATACCTTTTCTGATACAGGCAATGATTTATAATCCGGTGCGCAGAATATTTGCTAATTTTCGGCCCTCCTGGATACGAAACTATGTTCGTATTTAAACGCCAGTTTGTTGATAACGTGGCCTGATTTACTCAAAACCGGTTTCCACACCCGAGTTTTTTACGCTAGCAAATGTCCGTCCTCATTCGCCTTTTGTAGTATTACACCAGATGCTTCTTTTTCACATTGTGGCGAAATCAGACAACACTTGAACTAGATACGGGTATACGTTATTGCGAAACAAATCACACAGTGTATGCTTTCAAAGATTTTCGCACAGTGATGGTGCCCCATGGACTGAGGGAACCGACTGGAAACGCTTTGTTCTTCTGTAATACAATCTGAACCTGTGTGACGGCACTGAGACTTTACAATATGGACTTTACACTCGGGCTGCATCCCCAGAGTATGGAACGAGTCTACATGACTGTATTTATAGTTATTTTTGTTGGGTTGCCACGTAAGTATTATCATTTCTACGTGGATTTGTTTCTTTCATATATGAATAGTTTCGAAAACGATAACGGAGGCCTAGTTCCTGAATTACAGGAATTATATTTTATTTTATGTTGTGTTAAGTTCACTTTACGATATGACATTTTTTGGGGTTTATTTAAGTCATGGGGAATCCTGAAAAAAGTGTTTGGGTTTTTAGTATATTTAGGAATAGTACCCTCTACATATATTTCTTCCACTTCTCAAAGTTGCATTAGTATATAGCTTTCAGCTAAATGCTGATTTTGATATCCTTAATGAAATAATGAGCATAAGAGTCATAAATTTTTAAAATATATTATTCAGGTTATACATTTGTTTTAGGGTAAAATTTTAATTAGAATGAAATTTTAGGTGATTAACAAAGTTTTCACGTTTTCACAACTGATTATGGAGATTTACACTAAAACATTCTAAGAAATATTTTACGTGGTTATATATTATCATTTATTACCCATAAAAGCCCTGCGCTCGAAGGTCAGTTAGCTGTAATGTACACAGTACCTCACTGGTTTGGCACATTAAATGCTACAAGCCTTTACTCTCGCTTTCAACACGATGGAAGCTGTCTTTACTCTCACTTTCAGCACAATAAAAGCTACGTGTCTTTACTCTCACTCTCAGCACGATGAAAGCTACGTGTCTTTACTCTCGCTTTCAGCACGATGAAAGCTACGTGTCTTTACTCTCGCTTTCAGCTCGATGGAAGCTACGTGTCTTTACTCTCACTCTCAGCACGATGAAAGCTACGTGTCTTTACTCTCGCTTTCAGCACGATGAAAGCTACGTGTCTTTACTCTCGCTTTCAGCTCGATGAAAGCTACGTGTCTTTACTCTCACTCTCAGCACGATGAAAGCTACGTGTCTTTACTCTCGCTTTCAGGACGATGAAAGCTAAGTCTCTTTACTCTCGCTTTCAGCTCGATGAAAGCTACGTGTCTTTACTCTCGCTTTCAGCACGATGGAAGCTGTCTTTACTCTCACTTTCAGCACAATGAAAGCTACGTGTCTTTACTCTCGCTTTCAGCACGATGGAAGCTGTCTTTACTCTCGCTTTCAACACGATGGAAGCTATCTTTACTCTCACTTTCAGCACGATGAAAGCTACGTGTCTTTACTCTCGCTTTTAGCACGATGGAAGCTGTCTTTACTCTCACTTTCAGCACGATGAAAGCTACGTGTCTTTACTCTCGCTTTCAGCACGATGGAAGCTGTCTTTACTCTCACTTTCAGCACGATGAAAGCTACGTGTTTTTACTCTCGCTTTCAGCACGATGGAAGCTGTCTTTACTCTCACTTTCAGCACGATGAAAGCTACGTGTCTTTACTCTCGCTTTCAGCACGATGGAAGCTGTCTTTACTCTCACTTTCAGCACGATGAAAGCTACGTGTCTTTACTCTCGCTTTCAGCACGATGGAAGCTGTCTTTACTCTCACTTTCAGCACGATGAAAGCTACGTGTCTTTACTCTCGCTTTCAGCACGATGGAAGCTGTCTTTACTCTCACTTTTAGCACCATGAAAGCTACGTGTCTTTACTCTCGCTTTTAGCACGATGGAAGCTGTCTTTACTCTCACTTTCAGCACGATGAAAGCTACGTGTCTTTACTCTCGCTTTCAGCACGATGGAAGCTGTCTTTACTCTCACTTTCAGCACGATGAAAGCTACGTGTCTTTACTCTCGCTTTCAGCACGATGGAAGCTGTCTTTACTCTCATTTTCAGGACGATGGAAGCTGTGATTTATAATCATGATGATCAATTCAGAAACGATCTGTATCACGAATGTCTCTACAAGGTTGCACTTGGCAACTGAAACACCTGGTAACTGAAACACCTGGTAACTGAAACACTTGGTAACTGAAACTCCTGGTAACTTGAACACCGGGTAACTGAAACACCTGGTAACTGAAACACCTGGTAACTGAAACACCTGGTAATTGAAACACCTGGTAATTGAAACACCTGGTAACTGAAACACCTGGTAATTGAAACACCGGGTAATTGAAACACTTGGTAACTGAAACTCCTGGTAACTTGAGCACCAAGTAACTGAACCACTTGATAACTGAAACACCTTGTAACTGGAAAACCTGGTAACTGAAACACCTGGTAATTGAAACACCGGGTAATTGAAATACCTGTTAATTGAAACACCTGGTAACTGAAACACCTGGTAACGTAAACATCATGTAAATATAGCACCATATGGATGAAATAATGTGTAGATGCGACGTCAGTCAAACTTTTAGTGTCCATTGTCTTTTTTAAAATCTAAACATTTTAACTGAATTTAATTTTAAAAAAAAAAAAACAGTTCATGTAATTAGATAAAGCACTAAGCATATGAACACTATGTAGAGGTAAAAAAGGCTAGGTAGATGAAACAATAAATAGACTTGTAGATGGAATGCCTTGTAGATGGAACATTGAATACTGAAGCCTGTAGTGTCCACAGTCTACCATTAAATTCAAGCATTCCGTTGTGTTCAGTTAGATAAAAAACGTTTCAAATGCATTTTATGTATACAGAACTTTCGATTATCTGCCAAAAAGGGGTGGGAGGGAGGGGGAGGGGGTGGTCATTCAAGGAAGTATCATGTAAAGTTTTTTCTTTCTTATCAACACAATAGTGTGATCCCGCTATGCTCTGAATTCTCACTGTTCGGTTTCAGATGTACGAGGGTGTGGATCACCAAGCAGACCAGGTATGTATGCGACAAAGTGTATGTGTGCTTCCAGGTGACAGCGGGCCTGACAGGAACGCACAGCAGCATGGTGCTGTGTCACTGTTACACCGCAGGCCTACGTAAAGCACTGTGCCAGCCGCACGGTATTTTGTGACAGCAGTTCAGTATTCTCGAGCAGCTATAGAGTAAGGTGCATCAACTACGAAGTACCAGAGAGCAACCACACAGCATTGTTCGGTTACCATGTAGGATCGTAGTGACTATTGTACAACACTTATAAGTTTTAAAACGGCGTGACTCTGTGACGTGCGGTTCGGTATCCGCACAATGCCGTGTAGGTAGAGTTTATACTCCAGTTACATAAATACATTAATCTAAAACTAACAATGGACTAGTTTTCATACTTCTGTGAATTTTGTCGCCCACAGATCTGCACTGCTCTATTATTCTTAGAGCCGCCCAGATTAACATAAACATATTTTGATGAGAAGTACATATTATAATTATGAATACGATTTATGATCAGGATTGTCTGCTAGTCATAATAATGTCAACGAAAAGACCAAACTGATACGTTTATTGAGGTGAATTTATGACCACCAAAGCAAGAAAAAGATTTACCAAGTTTACCTTAGCAAGAACTTCACTAACGTAACGCCTTCAATCCACACAAATATTCAACGCTCTTGTTTGCATCTTTAGTACATGAATTCTGTCTGCTGTAACGTGTTTACTGAAACGCATTAAGATTAAACACTTTCTAGAGCCAGAATTTTAAAATTGTACAGTTGTCTAAATTTTGTGCTGGCACGATTTTTACTCAGGAAAACTGGTTGAATTTATATATAATAACTGTATTATGTCATAATGAAGAATTGAAAGCATCTCCTCCACATTTTAATGGTTCTCACTGTTTTAGACTCACAGTGAAACCTGGGATCAAAATAATAAGGTAAAGATACAGTATTCCCACACAAAAAAACACTTGTGTTGAAAATTAACACAACGTCTTATGTTGTTTTCATTCAACACAGAAATGTGTTAGCCCAACACAACCATGTGTTACATAAATGTAAAGTACACATGTTTGTGTTACAAAATAATGAAACACAAACTGCGTATCGTTAGCAGTTGTCCACACAAACTTGTGTATTTTGCAACAAAATATTGTGCATGTAATCCAGCACATCTTGTATTCAGTTCTTTCAAGCAAAGACCTTGTGTTCATTCAACACAAGAGTTGTTCAAATAGGACACAAGACTTGTTGAAAGAACACAAGTCTGTCTTCAAACGACACAAATGTTGTTTTTTTGTGTGCGTAAGTATCACCACGATACTTTAACTGTTTATTCTAACTTTCTCCATCACTTTATCCCTGCATGAGTGAATGAGTGAGTGGTTGGGATTTAACGTCATACTTAACATTTTTTCAGAAACAGGACGACGAAGAAGTCCTTTAGAGTGTATGTAATGTACAACTTCCTCTTTTAAGGTTTTAGGTGTTACCCGACCCAGGATTGAACCTGGATCAACCGCTCCTGAAGCGGACTCTCTAATCTAAAATTGTGTCGTTGTGTCTTTTTTTATTCTTATACTCAACAACTTGCTCAATATTATGTGATTAAATTCACGTTCACGCACGTCTATGAGTCTAATCCTGTATATATCGGGTGGGCATAAAAATGGGCCGTACTTTGATACTGCATTGCTCTATTATCCTTTGTTCAAACCCTTTCAAACTTAAGACATTCAAATGGCGAGATTTTGTTAATATACCAACCAATTTTCAAGGTCATAGCTTGAGTAGTCTGTACACAGGGTTAAAATGAAAACATAGCCTCAAATACGCACGTTCCGTTGACCCACATTGCATTACCTGTCAGGTGTCATGAGTAGAGCGCGCGCTGCACCTGTGTGACACGCGTCAATCAAGTGTCGTCTGAAAAAATTGTCTGGGGTGTAGTGTCAGAGAAACCCTTCTGCCAGATAGACCCAAGTTTTGCTGAGTCAAGATGGTTTCTCGGCGTCGGACAAGGAATTGATCACCTTTTCAATTAAAACAAGAAAGAACATCATTTTCTAATGTCCGGAACATGAGTTTTTCAGTCTGTTTTGATTTTAGTCCCATGAACAGAAATCTTAAAGGATGAGACTGAAATTTTGTCTGTACACGTAGGACATAATGGCTTTTGAGTCTGTAAATTTTTAAAAGCTGAGGTAAGAGGGTTTCGGAGATACTGAGTGTCAAAGTACGGCCTTTTTTCATGCCCACCCGATATATTATGACGTCTATTTTATTTCAGATAATTAGCCTAACTGATCTTCCTTTTTTGTTCTTTTCAAGTTGTTACCATGTGCTATAACAACACAGCAACTTTTGATACAATCGGATTTGCTACATCCGAGAAGAGAGTTCAGGGATCGTCGACTTGTACGTGCAACCTGTCGACAGACGGCGCTGGTGTACTGATCAGGGTAGAGATGATGCCGTCCACAGATCCCAGTTGTGGTTTTAATAAGATTGTACTGAAAAGTCAAAGTCCTTTCGCTACTAGAATGGACTGTCGACAAGTGCAGTCTTCACGCTTTAGTGTTTCTGAAACAGCATCTCTGCAGCAATCTCTTCAACAAAGAAGCGATGCCCCTGTTTGCATGAAATACACAGTGATTTCCGGTAAGTCAAATAAAAAATATGGCTCCAAGCTCGTTATGCAAAGACGTAGCGTACGTGCACTGAAGCGTAACAGCAAAGAGAAGATGTGTTTCGACATGGCTTCGAACTGATTGGGACAGGCGAAAAATCTAAAGTAAACAAACATGAAAAATTTTGTCAAGGAAAGTTTCTATGTTTAACTGTAACAGCTTTCCGGTTAGCTCTAGACTGATCTGGTCTGAGGTTTGGCAAAAGGTTTTCGGCCAAGGACAGCCCCAAACCAACAGGTACCTGCCCTTGTCAAATAAGTTGAGGCTCGCAGTACAGCCTTTGTCTTTAACGATCGCCAAGGAATCTCTGGGCCATACGGAATAGGAAATAACCGATCGACCTCGTGCTTGCGATAAATCGACAAACGTAAGGTAAGGAACATAAACGTCTGCAAATTTCAGGAACACGAGACGTATTTGATGAACAGTTTTTGTCTCAAACGCCATGATGGCAAGTGCATCAGATATTTTTAAAAATGGAGCACGTTCTGAAAAGCTCACATCAGAGCAATCTCGGAAATTCTACGTTCAGCTAGTTGTGAGGTGAAGATATCCGTATCTTAATATCCGAGTTAAAAACCCATTGTGAGCCACACAGCCGCTTTACCTTGATGATGACTATATATCGGAAAGGGAGAGTTACCTCCCCTGCAGCCACTTTTTCAAAGTCTTCCTAAAGGTGAATGGGACCACTTGAAGATCTTTGTTTTGTGAATATTTATATTGGGACCATTTCATGTTATATGTTGTCATTGTTTAACAATGTTATAAATGTAACGCATGTTTAATAAATATATTTATGTCAGAAATTTGTCTTTTCAGCTAACAGTTTTAAAGGAAAAGACCCTCTAAAATCGAAGCAGGCATCATTTACTTGACCACTTAAATCTATGCATACACGTATATATACTTTCATTCATATTTTTAGATATTTTGTGAAGAATTAAAGGCGTTCAAACGTCTTATTTATAAAAGGGGCTTTAAAGACCATACCATCAGAGTTTAGGAACTCTGACGTCACAGAAAGTTTTTCGAACTCTAATCAGGACAATGAATGTTGTACGAACTCTTTTTACTCGTGAGTAAAAGGTTACTGAAATTATGTTCTCCAAAATTCATTCCTTCTGAACACCAGGGAAAAAATGTGACGTCAGAGTTCCTAGATACCGTCAGTATGGCCAATAAAACCCACAAAGAAATCTAACAAAATAGTTGAAAGTATTTTTACGCATAGTATTCAGTTCTCCGTATCAAGAACCTTACTTCATATTTTAGCTTTCTTTTACTTTAATTCTAATTATATTTTAAATATGTTTATAAATATCCCCATAATTTCAGGTTAAATGCATGTGTTTTGATGTAAAGAACAAATTTGCTTTGAAATAAATTTATTAAGCATACAATTCATTTTTCGTTAGAACATCATTATGCAAGGATAATAAATACCAAGATGTGGTCCACCAAACAAACATATTTTTTAATTACCTTTATGTCTTGAAGGAGAAATCGAAAATACTATTAAAACCCAGATTTACAAATAAGTTTTCAAGCTCTTTCATTTGATATTGCACCATTTTATGTTTTCTTCCCCTTAAAGTCCTCGTGAGATCGTTCAAGCTCATTGGTATTGCGGAGTCAAATTACTATTTGAAATCACAATAAGTATGTCTGTAAGCATGACCTGAGTGTCAAAATCACTTTTTAAAGTCAGAAATATCATATTTTCCAGGTAATAAAAAGGTGACAATGAGCTGTAGTGGCGAAAACTTACCACAGACTCCATCTACGGTGGCGGGGAGAATTACGTCGACAACGACAAAGGTGACGACCTCGTCGACAAAAACGGGGACGTCACATCCTGTTGTGACGTCGCAACCGACTAAAAGTGTCACTAGAACTACTTCTTTCTCAACTGAGCGCACGACACTCTCGACAAAACCCACCCGCAACAGCGCAGAGTACATCCGCGTCAATAAATAGTACGCTAGGCCAAAGTGTCGTTGCGACAACTGTGGAATTTAATACAACTACAACAACAGTTAACAGTTCTACTGCAGAAGAAGTAACAATGACAGTTGGACACAACAGAGAGTGCAGCTTACTCTTCAATCGTCGCAGACACCAAAAATGTCTACTGAAAAAGACAACCAATTCAATAATAAAAATTTGGGTAAGTATTGTTTCTGGAAGGTATTGGCAACACTGTGACGATGGTCTTTGATATACACCATTTCCATATAAGGGTATATTTAACCTACCCCGTGATTATGTGTAGCATCAAAATCAACTTTTATTTATTTATTAGACTGATGTTTTACGCCGTAGCCTACTCAAGAATATTTAAGTTATACAAAGGTGGCCAGCATTACGGCAGGTGGAGAAAGCAGCTTTGAAATGATCATACTGGCAACACCTAGTTGACTCATTGTGTTATCAGGTTTGATATGATAATCATAATAATAGGGCTATGTATACATATATTTATTGCTCATGTTTTTCGCCGTACTCAAGAAAATTTCACTTATACGACGGCGGCAAGCATTATGGTGGAAGGGAACCAGACAAAGGCCGCGGGAAGCACACAACCATCTGCAGGTTGCTGCAGACCTTCCCACAAACGACCATCTGGCAATAATAAACTTAAAATCAACTTTCATTGCCCTTCGGCTCCCATGATAGTCTCTCGGTAATGACGTTGTTAATAGTTTGTACTGGCCTACATGTTTTATATAAACCCACTGTTTTTGTTATCCACTTGGGGTTGCCTCCGGTTATGTTTCGACTGCACTGCCCGGTGCTTGTGTTTTTCACTGAATCACCACATTAAGTGAATGATTATGGCATAGCGCCACGACAAGACAATGTTGCTGACATATATTGGCGACACAATATGGAAACACCAGTCATGACACCAGATATGACACCAGTCTGTCGAGATCTGGTTCAGTAGAGTTGGTGCTCTAAATGCTAGTCAAGACAGTGCTATTTTGGTGAGCTAGGCTACTCTTATCCTGATCAACAAGACTGAAGGATGCCGTACGAAACAGACATGGAGCCGAGGTTTTAAACAATTAGGCATACGCTGTATAAATACCATTTGATGGATGTGACTTCGATAGTTTCAGAACAATTTCCATTATGTAATCTGGACATTGATGGATGTGACTCTTCGATAGTTTCAGAACAATTTCCATTATGTAACCTGGACATATTCCCAATACGACGTTTGAGTGAGTCGGATATAACGTCAAATAAGACAAGTTAGCTGAATTGGAGCCAAACAATAATATATAGCGCCATGTGTGCCTTAGTCTCTTGCGAGACGTAACATAGGCAAAAACGGAAATAACAGAAAACATTGAATTTCCGTACGGAAAGGGCATTGACGCCGGTTTAAATTAGCTGTGATTTAGGAATGGAAAAAAGGCGGTGAAAATCGTAGTCAGTTAACCATTTTTTGGAGTCTTAAGTGTGACCAGGCTGGGGATTTAACGCTGGAAATCTCCATGGAAGATACCTTTTTGCTATAATAGCCTGTACTTGACGCACAATGTGGTACGATATATTTTGAAACAGCTTTCTTCATTTCAAGATTTATGTATTTCTTTCATTTATTTTTTTTTTTGTTCTTACAGGAGGGATTATTGCAGGCAGTGTAATTGGCGCCATTGTTTTCTTCATACTCATGGCGTTCGTAGTCGTATGTTTGGTGAAGTAAGTTTTTAATATTTATCTTTACTTTGTTTAGTGGACGTACTTACCATACGATATGATTATTTGGAAACCAAAAAGGCTCAGGGTGATAACTTAATTCCCAAAGAATACAGTGAGGGCTGGAATCGAACACCTTACCTCAGTGGACAAAGGCTGGTCAAAGATTGGTCATGGCGTTCAGAAGTCAATGGCTGGTGGGCCATGGCGTCCAGCGGCCAAAGACTGGCTGGTTATGGCATACAACGGCCAAAGGCTGGTTGTTTATGGTTTACAGCGGTCAAAAGCTGGTTGGTTATGGCGTCCCGCTGCCAAAGCCTGGTTTGTTTTGGCGTCCGGTTTTCAAAAGCTGGTTGTTAATGGCGTCCAGCGGTCAAAGTTAGTTTGTTATGGCGTCCAGCGGTCAAAAGTCTCATGTATATTTCTAAATTTTTATGTTTTTGAAGTTGCTATCATTTAAAATGTGTAATTAAATGTTTTGTCATACCTCAATTTCTGTTTATGTAATTGAATTGCTCAATTCCGTTAAAATTGCATTTTTTTTGGCAGGCGGAGAAAGAAGAGGAAATACCCACATACCCACAAGCGTATGCCAACGATCAGGCAGTTGAACACGTGAACCTCGCCTATGGCAGCTACGGGGAAACCAAAGCTTATGTAAAACAAGATGGCGCTTCTCCTGGGGGTAACACTAAAACGCAGACTGTACTCGAAAACGGAACCCCTGAAAAACCAGTACAGAAAAACCATGATAATGACTTTGTTGCCGGATTGTATGCAACAGTAAATAAAAACAGAATGCATAAGGCGGATACACTATTTTAGCATAGTGTCCTTTTTTGGTCTACGTTTCAGGATTTTTTCATCTGCTATAATAATATGATGGATAAATGAGACATTTTAGTTTTGCATGATGTCGTATCTATTGTCCGTATGGATGAGAGCAGATGGACATAGCGGACACACCACCTTCATTACAGTACAGTACGTCACTGTACTACACAATGGCTAACAGAATGTGAAAGATACCCCGAATTCTACTTTAGCAACGTGTTACGTTGGTTAAAGCAAAACTTGTTAGCCAGATGCCATGTTTTAGCATACAGGGACAAGTGCCACAACCACACGACCGGCATATTGTTACAGTACAGTGTGTAGAATGTATTACATCATGAACATGGGGCTTAACATGAGATGGTTATATATGCTTCGTATGACGAACAGTGGAGGAGCTATATTGCCGAATTTGTTAGCACTGCGGTATATGATGTAATGCTATACTTTAATGCTACTCTGTAAAAGCCAAACTCAAATTGCTAAGTTAGCTACGCTTATTTTATTTTTGAATCGCTTGCGGCAATCAGTGAGAGCAAAACAAATTTGGCGAAAAATGACCAGTTTTATAATAGTGCTACATTGTATGCTAAACCTGGTTAAGGGAAAATGATTGAGACGAGAGTACCTTGTAATTTTATTATTATATTATTACCATGGAATTCACGATAGACTCTAAATGGTTTGTTTTAGTTTGTGCCATACTGTCATATCCAGCACCCAAGGTATCTGGACACCCCACTATTGTGTCCTCTGGGTAGGAAGATGTCACACGCAAAACATGGCGCTTTTTATTCAATTTGCAAGAAAAAAACTTGTGTGCCCGAAGAACTTATGCTTTATAACTTTATTCGTCAATTTTTTCAGGTGTCATTTGTGTCAGTTAGAATCATATTGTAATTTTCTTTAGATAAAAAGAGTCTATGTCTATCAAATATAAAGAGACAAAAATTGAGACAGTGTGTTTGTGTTTTTCTGACCTCATCACCGTGAGCCAGTGACGTGGCATTGCCTCAAGATTTCTGTACAAAATTTGCTAGTTATGTCATTATGTGTAAAGCGGAGGTAGACATGAGCGCATGTGCTGAAAAGATTATGCAGAAGGCCTTCCGTTTTTGTTCAAGTGACGATTTTGTTCATTTTAACATGGCAACTTCCAATTTACCGTAGCAGTTTTGATAACTGTGGAGGCATCTGTGCCAGTTTGATATTGGTGTGTTGGAAAACTTGGCGTCTTCCAGCAAACTGGGGATAGTTTGTTTTTTTCAGTATTTATATAGCGCTTTCTTATCTGCTAGCTGATTCTTTGACTGCTCATATGTTAAGAGGCATTCGCCTATACTTCCACGAAGTTCTCGATAGGTGGTGATCCCAACTCATGGTGACTTCTGCAGGGCACTACGCATCGTAAAATGGCGAATGCGTGAATTGGGTGTAGTCGGCAATTATATGAGAAACATTGACTGGCCTAAACAGCAGCTCAACATGCATTTTTTCGGTTGGTCTAGAATATGAACCCACCCACAAAATTATATATGGAAATATTTTTTGCAATATATTGTTTAAACAGTTTTATGTACACATGTAATGGCTTCGCCCTTACCACACGACACTTGATCGATGTTAACTATCAATACAAACTTTATTGTGCCTTTTACATACGAAGCCTTGTATGACTTTATTACATTATTTATATATTTTTTCTATTACATTACAATTTATGACAAAAAAATGACAACAGCAAAAAACAGACGTAAATGTGTAATTTAAATGTATTTTATTCTGTAGCACAAACACAACACCCTCATGATATACAAGTTTAGACTCGACAACGTAAGCCACGCACACTAGTTTGCATTCCCGAAAGTCTATTCTTCGAAGATTGATTGACAAACTGAGCGAGAATTATGTCGTTGAGAAATTCTTAGCAGCTAAAGTATTTAAGAAATACACACACACACACACACACACACACACACACACACACCACACACACACACACACACACACAACACTCATATATTATATACTATATATTTGTTTACATGTGGTCATCCACAACCTCCCCCCACCCCCCCCCCCGCGCTTGAAAAATGGCGTCACCTGATCTCAGAGCGAAAACGCTGATTTATGACCCAATATTGACATTATTTTAATGGCGAAAAACACGTAGGATTAAATATATGTTATATAGTAAAAGGGAGGCGACTACATGAGTGGAGATTGTTGATTCGACGCTCCATATGCATGTAGATGTTCTACCGCTAACTACTGTTATTTATTTCAGAAGATCTCCCTTCATATACAATCTGCGATCGCGTTTAATCGTTTATTTCAGCTTGTACAAAATATCGTTTCTGTTAAATAAGACAAAATACGTCGGACACTTACAAATAAAAGCCTGCTATTTATAGCAGATGCGATTTGTGTCAATTTCTTTGGCTTCGCTTAAAACCACATTCTTAATTTTGTCTTAAGCCCGTTTCTTAATGAAAGCACCTGCTGCTGTACTAAACCGTTTGCGTTTTTCGCATTCCCATGACAGATGTTGTAAACTTGGAGTAGTACAAAGCAATACGTACCGCGGTACTCAGTAATATTTAACACTCAAGCAAGAGACATACGCAAAGTACTGGTTGACCCGGTGTAAGCATATTGTTACTGAGTGATGCCTGTGATATCTTCAGCATGACGTTCTAGTCAACTACGTGTAGCGCTGTTGAAACACGGAAGTATATTGTTTCCGGCATGGTGTTCTTATTTATTTGACTGGATCTTTACGTCGTACTCAAGCATATTTCACCTATAGCTTACAGCATTATGGGACATGGGTGTTTCTACTGAGATACATGTAGCACTCTTGGCATTGCATCTGGTACAGTGACTGACCGAAGCATGATGCGTTCCAGTCAGGTGCATGTAGCACTGTTGCATCGAGGACCGGTCTCACACTGTCACTGAGCGAAGCGTGGTGTTTTACACGTATTACTGTTGGCACTCAAGCCGGTCAGTATACTTTGACTGAGCGAAGCGTAGTGTTTTCGACAAGGCGTTCCAGTGGGATACATGTAGCGCTGTTGGCACTCAAGCCGATCAGTATACTTTGACTGAGAGAAGCGTAGTGTTTTCGGTACGGCGTTTCAGTGGATACATGTAGCACTGTTGGCACTCGAACCGCGTCAGTATACTTTGACTGAGAGAAGCGTGGTGTTTTCGACACGGCGTTCCAGTGGGATACACGTAGCACTGTTGACACTCGAACCGGTCAGTATACTTTGACTGAGAGAAGCGTGGTGTTTTCGGACACGGCGTTCCAGTGGGATACACGTAGCACTGTTGGCACTCAAACCGGTCAGTATACTTTAACTGAGCGAAGCGTGGTGTTTTCGGCACTCTAGTCAGGTTGGAGTAGCGCTGTTGCCATTAGAGCCACAAGTTACAACTTCCAACTAGAATAGGTAAACTAATTGTAGTACGAAGTTACAAGTTACAGCTTGTAACTTCAAAATGACGGTCGCTATTGAGATCGCCCAGCATACTGAGGTAAACATGTCGTATTCGGTGTGATGTTTCAGTGAGCTAAATGTAGTACTGTTGGCACTGAAACCCGATCAGTGAATCATGGCGTGTTCAGAATGGCTCTCCAGGGATATTTTCAGTTGTGGTGTTGGCATGAAAATCGGCTACTACACCGCTGTCAGCAATCCAAAAAAATGCTCGTGTTATAGGATACGTTAAAACGCCATATACTGAAATAAACAAGTTTTCTTCAAGCATATTCTGAGGGCATTATCCTGTCTAAGCTGATACATTTACGCTTCTCGTGAAATCCGGAAACTATAAACCCAACCAATTTAATTTTGTCTGCAACATTCAAATCAGAATGTGCATAAATAGCACTGAAAGTTTCGTTCCACATTGAAGGTTTCGTGTCATCTCAAGGGCTATGTGTTTTTTTTATTGAATTCAAGTCAGAAATATTTGATTTCATTTTGAAGCAATGGTAATATTATTTATATATATATATATATCATCCGACATGAGTAATTTCTGGAATGTATGATGCAGACAGACAAATAATTCACTGGAGGAAAAAAAAACTGTCGACCATATACACACTAAGCGATAATTGCTTACGGTAATTGTTTGCTTACGGTAATTGTTTACTTACGGTAATTGTTTGCTTACGGTAATTCTTACAGTAATTCTTACTGCTATATATGTTGTTTCAGGCATATTCTGGGGGCATTCTTCTGTGTAACTTGGTACAATTATACTTTGTTTAAAGCCTTGAAATTAAACCACCCACTGAATGTAGTTTTGTGTCCAAAATCAAATGGTAAAGGCGCATAAATCGCACTGAAATCTGCCCTCTCGCATGCGAAAAGCTTGGGAAATAATGCTTTCTCATCCACGAATTCTAAGCTCCAGGAGGCGTTCTTGTTATGTCAAGAGTTATGTTTCCTTGATCGAATTCTCTAGTGAAAAAATATTTGATTTCGATGTCAAGGCGATATTGTTATATGTAGAAATAATATATACGTATACACGGGCAGCATACACCAAAACCAGAATGGTCCAGATTATTGTTTTTAAATTTTCCAGCATTAAACACTCTGAGTAATTTGTGATGACGGAGAAATAACTCATTAGACTAAAAAATCTCTAGAATATACACGGCCTATTTTTTTTCGCGGAATCACATTAGTTGAAAATTTGCGCTCGGATGAATTAGTTTCGCTTTACCGGACATAGGTGGCTCTGTTTCACTCCCATTAGTCACCCGTTTGGCCACTGGGTCAGAAATAACATGGTTACATACTTGGTTAAGGACATACGTTTCTAATTAGCAGGGGAATCCCCCTGGGTCAGTGACCATCGCCAGCACGAGTGCTCAGAAACTTAGCAAAACCGAGGCATGACAAATGTACCGAAAATAAATACGTTATTTAATTTCCTTACAAATTAGATCTCTTAGTGATATGTATAAGATCAAAACTGGCTTCGTTCCACATAAAAGTACAGAATGTTTGACAGCTGGAAAGCGGAACTGATATGGTACAAGAGAGAAAAAAATCGCCCCTGTCTTTCATAAGGCAGAGCGGACAGATACCAAGAGAGGCATCTGAGAGAGGCGTAAGTAAATTATTGGAAAAAACCCAATATTCCGTATGTTTTATTGGTTTTTAAACATGATGCGCGGAATGTCCAAATGCTATGAAACCAGATGTGGGTTATTGCAAAAATATGACCCTGATGCACTGTTGGTCACGGACTATGAACAGTACACGAAGGTTAGAGAATGTCTGGCGCCATACGGGTTGAGTCTGCAATTTGGAATGTGGTCTATCTATATATTCTAGCATTTTGTAGACTTAGACAATACTTTTTCCTTTCGAAGTAATACATAACTTGAAGGTATGAATTTCGAAACAATTAACTTCCATTCATTGCAATAACATATGCCTTAATGGTCCAGGTGGTGTCGCCTGCATATTCGATCAACGAAAATACATCTATGAATATAAACTCATCGGTATTAGGTTACTAGACCAGGACTGCTCTAATGTTAAATTTGGCAAAATTTTATTCGGCCAAAGATGGCCCCATCCAACGCCAGAGCGTGCTCAGTTTAA